>NC_059220.1:5285073-5462573 GCF_020615455.1 Coregonus clupeaformis
TAACAGCACTTACAGTTGACCGGTGGCAGCTCTAGCAGGGCAGAAATTTGACGAACTGACTTGTTGGAAAGGTGGCATCCTATGACGGTGCCACGTTGAAAGTCACTGAGCTCTTCAGTAAGGCCATTCTACTGACAATGTTTGTCTATGGAGATTGCATGGCTGTGTGCTCGATTTTATACACCTGTCAGCAACGTGTGTGGCTGAAATAGCCGCATCCACTAATTTGAAGGGGTGTCCACATACTTTTGTATATACAGTGAATATTACTAACAACAACAGATTAAATTAATTTTGGCGAAGGGATCCGTGGAATAAGTTTAGAGAGTGTAATACAATGCAATGTAATTTTATTAATCTACAATTTCTGTTCTCAACCCTGGGCCTGGGAGGCTTACAGGTATATTGGTATCCACAGTAGTCCACCAATTATACATTTTTCTACTCAATTCTTCTTGTATTCCCCCAAAATGTTTTTTTTTTTTTAAACATAAATGCGCTGTAAGTTAAGCTTTGAAATGGCAAAGTTTTCTCTCTGCCTCATGGCAAAGTGTGTAGAATTGCAGGAAATTTGCTTGAAAACTGCAACATTTTCTCGATGCCAAGAGATGGGCCTTTAAAATGTTCCTTCCCAGGGCCCAAGACTTGGTTCATCCGGCCAGGCACTGCCAAAGTCACGGTGGAGCATAGTGGAACAGGTATGCTAGTTTTATCTCACTCGAGTTGTGTTCTGATTATGAGGGGGTCCCTGATGAATTTGCTTTCACAAAAGTTTGAGAATCCCTTATCTAGGACATAGGGTGCCATTTGGGATGCACATGAATCTTTAATAGTTTTTGTACTTTTGTTCTTGAAAATGCTCTTATGTGAAGGAGATGTATAGATGGATTGATTATTGATGTTTAGACAGAGAGCATCTTCGTTTTCACATTACATTGTTGTTCTTTATTTTTTAACTTAATATGAATTTAATGATGAATAGAATATCCCATGAAGTAAAGGTATTAGTTGTCTACAAGCAGTGCTGTTTCCTGGTTGTCTACAAGCAGGACTGTTTCCTGGTTGTCTACAAGCAGTGCTGTTTCCTGGTTGTCTACAAGCAGTGCTGTTTCCTGGTTGTCTACAAGCAGTGATTTTTCCTGGTTGTCTACAAGCAGGACTGTTTCCTGGTTGTCTACAAGCAGTGCTGTTTCCTGGTTGTCTACAAGCAGTGACTTTTCCTGGTTGTCTACAAGCAGGACTGTTTCCTTTTTTGTCTACAAGCAGTGCTGTTTCCTGGTTGTCTACAAGCAGGACTGTTTCCTGGTTGTCTACAAGCAGGACTGTTTCCTGGTTGTCTACAAGCAGTGCTGTTTCCTGGTTGTCTACAAGCAGAACTGTTTCCTGGTTGTCTACAAGCAGTGCTGTTTCCTGGTTGTCTACAAGCAGTGCTGTTTCCTGGTTGTCTACAAGCAGAGCTGTTTCCTGGTTGTCTACAAGCAGTGCTGTTTCCTGGTTGTCTACAAGCAGGACTGTTTCCTGGTTGTCTACAAGCAGTGCTGTTTTGTGTCATTAAAAGTTTTAAAGTAGTTTGATGTGTGCTGCTGCTCTCAAACTGTACAGTAAATGCAATTCTAGTGAGACCATGTGCTAGTATTACCTGGGTACCCGTCTTTGTGCTGTCATTCCACTCCTTGCCAACATGTTTGTCCTGGCAAGGAGTGGAATGACAGCACAATCAGACGGGTACCCAGGCTAGCGCTAGTGGTTAATGGGCTACAAAACCTTTAAAAAACAAAGACAGGACTTAAACATGCTATCTCTTGTTCGACCTTCATGGTGGTCTTTTCACCTAGAACAACTCTCAAACAACTCTAGAACAACTCTCAAACAACTCTAGAACAACTCTCAAACAACTCTAGAACAACTCTCAAACAACTCTAGAACAACTCTCAAACAACTCTAGAACAACTCTCAAACAACTCTAGAACAACTCTCAAACAACTCTCGAACAACTCTAGACCTACTCTAGACCTACTGTAGTGTTTACCTCAGCACACAGTTTCTGCATCCCAAATGGCACCCAATTCCCTATTTAGTGCACTACTTTTGACCTGGGCCCATAGGTCTCTCGTCAAAAGTAGTGAACTATATAGCGAATAGGGTGCCATTTTGGTCACAGGCAGTGACATCAGTGACACTTGACATTCACCCTGAAATTATCCCTTTAAAATCCATTCAAAATCCCTTTAAAATGGGCTAACTACAGAGGATTTCTGTCTCGGGGCATCCTCTTTGTAAGCGTATTCATTTATTTGATGTCATTAGGAATCATACAAAGCCATCTACAGGGTGATTTGGATACGGTCATCATCCATCTTCCAACTGCAATTTATTTGGGGTGTTGGTAGGCCTATGGAGATATATTTGGGGTGTTGGTAGGCCTATGGAGATATATTTGGGGTGTTGGTAGGCCTATGGAGATATATTTGGGGTGTTGGTAGGCCTATGGAGATATATTTGGGGTGTTGGTAGGCCTATGGAGATATATTTGGGGTGTTGGTAGGCCTATGGAGATATCTTTGGGGTGTTGGTAGGCCTATGGAGATATATTTGGGGTGTTGGTAGGCCTATGGAGATATATTTGGGGTGTTGGTTATTTCGGTTGTTGGTAGGCCTATGGAGATACAGTGCATTCAGAAAGTGACTTTGACTTTTTCCACATTTTGTTACGTTACAGCCTTATTCTAAAATGGAATACATCGTTTTTTTCCCCTCATCAATCTACACACAATACACCATAATGACAAAGCAAAAACAGGTTTGTAGAAACATTTGCATATTTATAAAAAAAAAAAAAAACGGAAATATTACATGTACATAATGTTTACATAATATTTACATAATTATTCAGACCCTTTAATTATTCAGACCCTTTACTCAGTACTTTGTTGAAGCACCTTTGGCAGCGATTACAGCCTTGAGTCTTCTTGGGTATGACGCTACAAGCTTGGCGCACCTGTACTTGGGGAGTTTCTCCATTCTTCTCTGCAGATCCTCTCAAGCTCTGTCAGGTTGGATGGGGAGTGTCGCTGCACAGCTATTTTCAGGTCTCTCCAGAGATGTTCGATCGGGTTCAAGTCCGGGCTCTGGTTGGGCCACTTAAGGACATTCAGAGACAAGTCCCGAAGCTACTCCTGCGTTGTCTTGGCTGTGTGCTTAGGGTCGTTGTCCTGTTGGAAGGTAAACCTTCGCCCAAGTCTGAGGTCCTGAGCACTCTGGAGCAGGTTTTCATCAAGGATCTCTTTGTACTTTGCTCTGTTCATCTTTCCCTCGATCCTGACTAGTCTCCCAGTCCCTGCTGCTGAAAAACACCCTGCCACCACCATGCTTCACCGTAGGGATGGTGCCAGGTTTCCTCTAGACGTGACGCTTGGCATTCAGGCCAAATAGTTAAATCTTGGTTTCATCAGACCATCATGGTCTGAGAGTCCTTTAGGTGCCTTTTGGCAAACTCCAAGTGGGCTGTCATGTGCCTTTTCCTGAGGAGTGGCTTCCGTGTGGCCACTCTACTATAAAGGCCTGATTGGTAGAGTGCTGCAGAAATGGTTGTCATTCTGGAAGGTTCTCCCATCTCCACAGAGGAACTCTGGAGCTCTGTCAGAGTGACCATCGGGTTCTTGGTCACCTCCCTGACCAAGGCCCTTCTCCCCCGATTGCCCAGTTTGGCCGGGCGGCCAGCTCTAGGAAGAGTCTTGGTGGTTCCAAACTTCTTCCATTTAAGAATGATGGAGGCCACTGTGTTCTTGGGGACCTTTAATGCTGCAGACATTTTTCTGGTACCGTTCCCCAGATCTGTGCCTCGACACAATCCTGTCTCGGAGCTCTACGGACAATTCCTTTGACCTCATGGCTTGGTTTTTGATACTGCTTTTATCACACATTCTTGTCATGCTGACCGTGTTTCTTCTCAGACCATCTGACATGCACTGTCAACTGTGGGACCTTATATAGACATTGTGGGACCTTATATAGACAAAAAAAAATAATAATTGTAAAATATAGACAGGTGTGTGCCTTTCCAAATAATGTCCAATCAATTGAATTTACCACAGCTGGACTCCAATCAAGTTGTAGAAACATCTCAAGGATGATCAATGGAAACAGGATGCACCTGAGCTCAATTTCAAGTCTCATAGCAAAGGGTCTGAATACTTATGTAAATAAGATATTTAAAAACCTGTTTTCATGTTGTCATTATGGGGCATTGTGTGTAGATTGGTAAGAAAAAACATTAATTTAATCAATTTTAGAATAAGGTCTGAATACTTTCCGAATACACTGTATACACTGAGTGTACAAAACATTAGGAACACCTGCTCTTTCCATGACATAGACTGACCTGGTGAATCCAGGTGAAAGCTTTGATCCCTTATTGATGTCACTTGTTAAATCCACTTCAGTCAGTGTAGATCAAGGGGAGGAGATCTGTATCTAGAGGAAATTTCACCCTGGAACTCATCAATGCCATTGCCAACTCTCTAAACACGTAGTTGTTTTTCTGTTCGCCTCTTTGTTGAGTCATTATGGAGACTATTAGACAGACTCTTTCCCACAGACACACAAAATATCAAGCCTGTGTGTGTTTGTTTGTGTGTGTGTGTGTGTGAGAGAGAGGAAGAGAGCGAGCAACGGGTAGACGGAGGGGAACGGAGACAGAGAGAGACAGGAGGGGGGGATGAGACAGAGAGAGGGGGAGGGGGAGGGAGGCAGAGAGAGGGGGAGAGAGACAGAGAGAGGGGGTGACAGAGAGAGGGAGGAGGGAGACAGAGAGAAGGGAGGGAGACAGAGAGGGGGGAGGGAGAGAGAGAGAGGGGGGAGGGAGACAGAGAGAAGGGGGAGGGAGACAGAGAGAGGGAGGAGACAGAGAGAGGGGGGAGGGAGACAGAGAGAGGGGAGGGAGACAGAGAGGGGGGAGGGAGATAGAGAGAGGGGGGAGGGAGGGAGACAGCGAGAAGGGGCAGGGAGGAAGAGAGAGGGAGGAGACAGAGAGAGGGGGAGGGAGACAGAGAGAGGGGGAGGGAGACAGAGAGAGTGGGGAGGGAGACAGAGAGAGGGGGAGGGGGAGGGGGGAGGGAGGCAGAGAGAGGGGGAGAGAGACAGAGAGAGGGGGGAGGAAGACAGAGAGAGGGGGAGGAAGACAGAGAGGGGGGTGAGGGAGACAGAGAGAGGGGGGGAGAGAGAGAGGGGGAGGGAGGGAGACAGGGAGAGGGAGGAGACAGAGACAGAGAGAGGGGGAGGGAGACAGAGAGAGGGGGAGGGAGACAGAGAGAGGGGGAGGGAGACAGAGAGAGGGGGAGGGAGACAGAGAGAGGTGGGGGGAGAGAGAGAGAAGGGGGAGGGAGACAGGGAGAGGGAGGAGACAGAGACAGAGAGAGGGGGAGGGAGACAGAGAGAGGGGGGAGGGAGACAGAGAGAGGGGGGAGGGAGACAGAGAGAGTGGGGAGGGAGACAGAGAGAGGGGGAGGGAGACAGAGAGAGGGGGGTGGGAGACAGAGAGGGGGGAGGGAGACAGAGAGAGGTGGGAGGAAGACAGAGAGAGGGGGAGGGAGACGGAGAGAGGGGGAGAGAGACAGAGAGAGGGGGAGAGAGACAGAGAGAGGGGGAGGAAGACAGAGAGAGGGGGAGGAAGACAGAGAGGGGGTGAGGGAGACAGAGAGAGGGGGAGAGAGAGAGGGGGAGGGAGGGAGACAAAGAGTGGGGAGAGAGAGAGAGAGAGTGGGAAGAGAGAGAGAGAGGGGAGGGAGACATAGAGAGTGGGGAGGGAGACAGAGAGAGGGGGAGGGAGACAGAGAGAGGGGGGGAGGAAGACAGAGAGGGGGTGAGGGAGACAGAGAGAGGGGGAGAGAGAGAGGGGGAGGGAGGGAGACAAAGAGTGGGGAGAGAGAGAGTGGGAAGAGAGAGAGAGAGCGAGAGAGAGAGAGGGGGAGGGAGACAGAGAGAGGGAGGAGGGAGACAGAGAGAGGGGAGGGGGAGGTAGACAGAGAGAGGGGGGAGGAAAGGAGTCAGAGAGAGTGGGGAGGGAGACAGAGAGTGGGGAGGGAGACAGAGAGAGTGGGGAGGGAGACAGAGCGAGTGGGAGGGAGACAGAGAGAGGGGGAGGGAGACAGAGAGAGTGGGGGAGGGAGACAGAGAGAGGAGGAGGGAGACAGAGAGAGGGGGGAGGGAGACAGTGAGAGGGGGAGGGAGAGGGAGACAGACAGAGGGGGAGGGAGAGAGGCAGAGTAAGTGATGACAGAGAAAGGGGGAGGGGGGGACGGAGAGCGAGACAGATAGAGGGGGGGTGTATCTCTGATCCAGGCCAAATTAAGACAAAGATGGTCATTATTCCAAAGTTATATAACTATTCCAGGATGCAAATTAAATTATCATTCTTTTGTAAACTAGTTTTTGTGCAATTTTGAGACTGAATTTATATTAGATTCAACCAAATACAATGTGTAGATACTGTCGGTACTGGAAGGTTGATGTTGAACTATTGGTGTTATTTAACCATAGTCTTTGTAGTTACTCTAAACCAGCTGTATTGACCAAGTTGTCTAATCATTTGAGTCATAAGGTGCCTATCCAAGAGATGTGAGTTCAAAGAAATACCATTTTGAACACAGGAACCCCATGGTGCATCCTCTAGTCCCTCAAGACACCTTTCTTTACTCTCCTAATTTATCATTCTAGAATTTACATAAATCGCTGGGTGACGTAGGAAGTTCTCTCAATGTATATGGTGCGCGTGCAGTGCGCTCTTCAGCAATGGGCGTCTGAAATCCAAAGTAATAAATTGATGCTCTGCTTGTCGGATTTATACAAAAGGTCCATTGTCCTTAAGCATTGGTTATACTTTACATATAAACTGCTTACTTATATGTCAATAAAGACAAATGTTGCTATTGTTATGGTGATGATTATTATTATATTTGGAAGTGTTGCTATTATTACTGATCTCACTTGGTGTTTTCTGTATCTGTGAATATTCAATAAAAGATAGGTGTCCAAAAACATTTTTCCAATATTTTTCTCTGCGCTCATCTGACAGAGGTTGAGGGGTTGGCCGACGACACACCTCCTCCTTCATGCACCAATGGACATGAAAGAGGACAGAGAGGAGGAGACTGATGCCACAGAAAAGCAACTACCTAAACTTAATTTCTCCACTTTGGGTTGAAGTCTGACAGCGGAAGTTTTGTTCAGCAGCATGGCGGCACCGCTCACTGACCAGGAGAAGCGTAAACAGATCAGTATCAGAGGAATTGTCGGGGTGGAAAACGTCGCCGAGTTGAAGAAAGGTTTTAACCGACATCTCCATTTCACTTTGGTCAAGGACAGGAACGTAGCGACGCCGCGAGATTATTACTTCGCCCTGGCGCACACGGTTCGAGATCACCTGGTGGGAAGATGGATCAGAACCCAGCAGTTCTACTATGAGACCGACCCCAAGGTAAAGTCGCTGCCTGGACAATTCTCCTGGCTACCTGTCTGCTTTGTGCTGTCCTCATTTGGTCCAGTATTAGCTAGTGATTGTTTTCGCGAACGAACGGCTCTTCTTGGTGAGGATTCACCATCTTCAGATAATTAGTTTGTAACTTATTTGCAGATAGTCGTTGTTTGAAGCTCAAAAAGCAGTAGTCGCTTCAAACAACGACACGTGTGTGTGTGTGTGTGTGTGTGTGTGTGTGTGTGTGTGAGCGAGAGAGGAAGAGCGCGAGCTACGGGTAGACTCAGGGGGGCCGGACAGGTAGACGGAGGGGGACGGAGACAGGGACATGTACTAGTCTGTGGCGACCTAAATGCCAGAACTGGACAAGAACCTGACACCCTCAGCACACAGGGGGAAAAACACCTACCTGGAGGTGACAGCATTCCCTCCCCCATATGCCCCCCTAGGCACAACTACGACAACATAACCAACAAAAACGGGTCACAACTCCTGCAGCTCTGTCACACGCTGGGTATGTACATAGTCAATGGTAGGCTTCGAGGGGAGTCCTATGGTAGGTACAGCTATAGCTCATCTCTTGGCAGTAGTACTGTAGACAACTTTATCACTGACCTCAACCCAGAGTCTCTCAGAGCGTTCACAGTCAGCCCACTGACACTCCTATCAGACCACAGCAAAATCACAGTCTACTTATAATATAATATGCCATTTAGCAGACGCTTTTATCCAAAGCGACTTACAGTCATGCGTGCATACATTTTTGTGTATGGGTGGTCCCGGGGATCGAACCCACTATCTTGGCGTTACAAGCGCCGTGCTCTACCAGCTGAGCTACAGAGGACCACTACTTGAACAGAGCAATACTCAATCATGAGGCATCAAAGCCAAAGGAACTGAATAATATTAAGAAATGCTATAGATGGAAGGAAAATAGTGTCGAAACCTACCAAAAAACAATTAGGCAACAACAAATTCAATCCCTTTTTAGACAACTTCCTGGACAACATTTTTCACTGTAATAGTGAAGTTGTAAACTTGGCAGTAGAAAACCTAAACAGTATATTTGACCTCTCAGCTTCCCTATCAAATCTGAAAATCTCTAACAGAAAACCGAAGAAAAGTGACATGGTTTGATGAAGAATGCATAAACCTAAGAAAGAAATGGAGAAACCTATCCAACCAAAAACACAGAGACCCAGAAAACCTGAGTCTACGCCTCCACTATGGTGAATCACTAAAACAATACAGAAATACACTACGGAAAAAGAAGGAACAGCATGTCAGAAATCAGCTTAATGTAATTGAAGAATCCATAGACTCTAACGACTTCTGGGAAAATTGGAAAACTCTAAACAAACAACAACACAAAGAGCTATCTATCCAAAACGGAGATGTATGGGTAAACCACTTCTCCAATCTTTTTGGCCCTATAACAAAGAACAAACAGCAAAAAAATATACATTATCAAATGCAAATCTTAGAATCAACTATTAAAGACTACCAAAACCCACTGGATTCTCCAATTACATTGAATGAACTATAGGACAAAATACAAACCCTCCAACTCAAAGGCCTGGGATGTTGATGGTATCCTCAATTAAATGATAAAATATACAGATCACAAATTCCAATTGGCTATACTTAAACTCTTTAACATCATCCTTTTCTCTGGCATCTTCCCTAATATTTGGAACCAAGGACTGATCACCCCAATCCACAAAAGTGGAGACAAATCTGACCCCAATAACTACTGTGGGATATGCGTCAACAGCAACTTTGGGAAAATCCTCTGCATTATCATTAACAGCAGACTAGTTCATTTCCTCAGTGAAAACAATGTACTGAGCAAATGTCAAATTGGCTTTTTACCAAATTACCGTACGACAGACCACGTATTCACCCTGCACACCCTAATTGACTAACAAACAAAACAAAACAAAGGCAAAGTCTTCTCATGCTTTGTTGATTTCAAAAAAGCTTTTGACTCAATTTGGCATGAGGGTCTGCTATACAAATTGATGGAAAGTGGGGTTGGGGGAAAAACATACATTATAAAATCCATGTACACAAACAACAAGTGTGCAGTTAAAACAACATATATATCAACTAATTGGCGAGGGCACTAGAACAGTCTGCAGCACCCGGCCTCACCCTACTAGAATCTGAAGTCAAATGTCTTCTGTTTGCTGATGATCTGGTGCTTCGCGGCTCTAGATTTCGACAGTCTGCGAGGGCCCTGAAAAAGGTCCAGCAAGACAAAAAACAACACCGTTGCCCTAGAGCACACAAAAAACTATACATACCTTGGCCTAAACATCAGCGCCACAGGTAACTTCCACAAAGTTGTGAACGATCTGAGAGACAAGGCAAGAAGGGCCTTCGATGCCATCAAAAGGAACATAAAGTTTGACATACCAATTAGGATCTGGCTAAAAATACTTGAATCAGTTATAGTACCCATTGCCCTTTATGGTTGTGATGTCTGGGGTCCGCTCACCAACCAAGAATTCACAAAATGGGACAAACACCAAATTGAGACTGCATGCAGAATTCTGCAAAAATATCCTCAGCGTACAACGAAAAACACCAAATAATGCATGCAGAGCAGAATTAGGCTGATACCCGCTAATTATCAAAATCCAGAAAATAGCCATTACATTTTATAACCACTTAAAAGGAAGTGATTCCCAAACCTTCCATAACAAAGCCATCACCTACAGAGAGATGAACCTGGAGAAGAGTCCCATAAGCAAGCTGGTCCTGGGACTCTGTTCACAAACACAAACAGACCCCACAGAGCCCCAGGACAACAACAACAACACAATTAGACCCAACCAAATCATGAAAAAAAATAAATAAATAAGAATTACTTGACCCATTGGAAAGAACAAACAAAAAAACAGAGCAAACTAGAATGCTATTTGGCCCTAAACAGAGTACACAGTGGCAGAATACCTGACCACTGTGACTGACCCAAACTTAAGGAAAGCTTTGACTATGTACAGACTCAGTGAGCATAGCCTTGCTATTGAGAAAGGCCGCCATAGGCAGACCTGGCTCTCAAGAGAAGACAGGCTATGTGCACACTGCCCACAAAATGAGGTGGAAACTGAGCTGCACTTCCTCACCTCTTGCCAAATGTATGACCATATTAGAGACACATATTTCCCTCAGATTAGAGATCCACAAAGAATTTGAAAACAAACCCAATTTTGATAAACTCCCTTATCTACTGGGTGAAAAAACACAGTGTGCAATCACAGCAGCAATATTTGTGACCTGTTGCCACAAGAAAAGGGCAACCAGTGAAGAACAAACACCATTGTAAATACAACCTATATTTAGGTTTATTTATTTTCCTTTTTGTACTTTAACTATTTGCACATTGTTACAACACTGTATATAGACATAATATGACATTTGAAATGTCTTTATTCTTTTGGAACTTCTGAGTGTAATGTTTACTGTTAATATTTATTGTTTATTTCACTTTTGTTTACTATCTACTTCACTTGCTTTGGCAATGTTAACATACGTTTCCCATGCCAATAAAGCCCTTAAATTGAAATTGAGAGACAGGGGGATGAGACAGTGAGACTGAGAGGAGGAGGGTGAGAGAGGAAGGGGAGGGGGAGAGAGAGAGAGAGGACCGCCCCAACAGATCCACAGATGACGCAATCTCAATCGCACTCAACACTGCCCTTTCCCACCTGGACAAGAGGAACACCTACGTGAGAATGCTTTTCATTGACTACAGCTCAGCGTTCAACCTCACAGTGCCCTCAAAGCTCATCACCAAGCTCAGGACCTTGGGACTAAACACCTCCCTCTGCAACTGGATCCTGGACTTCCTGACGGGCCGCCCCCAGGTGGTAAGGGTAGGCAACACATCTGCCACGCTGATCCTCAACACGGGGGCCCCTCAGGGGTGCGTGCTTAGGCAACCTCCTGTACTCCCTGTTCACCCACAACTGCGTGTCCACATCACCAACAAACTATCATGGTCCAAACACACCAATAAAGTCATGAAGAGGGCACGACAACTCCTTTTCCCCCTCAGGACACTGAACATATTTGGCATGGGTCCCCAGATCCTCAAAAGGTTATTCAGCTGCACCATCGAGAGCATCCTGACTGGTTGCATCACCGCCTGGTATGGCATCTGCCCGGCATCCGACCGTAAGGCGCTACAGAGGGTAGTGCGTACGGCCCAGTACATCACTGGGGCCAAGCTTCCTGCCATCCAGGACCTCTATACCAGGCGGTGTCAGAGGAAGGCCCAAAAAATTGTCAGACTCCAGTCACCCAAGTCATAGACTGTTCTCTCTGCTACCGCACGGCAAGAGGTCCCTGAGCGCCAAGTCTAGGACCAAAAGGCTCCTTAACAGCTTCTACCCCCAAGCCATAAGACTGCTGAATAATTAATTAAATGGCCACACAGACTATTTACATTGACCCCCCTCCCTTTGTTTTTACACTGCTGCTACTCGCTGTTTATTATCTATGCGTAGTCACTTTACCCCTACCTACATGTACAAATTACCTCGACTAACCTGTACCCCGCACATTGACTCGGTACCGGTACCCGCTGTATATAGCCTTGTTATTGTTATTTTATTGTGTTACTTTTTATTTTATTTTTTACTTTAGTTTATTTAGTAAATATTTTCTTAACTCTATTTCTTGAACTGCATTGTTGGTTAAGGGCACGTGACAAATACAATTTCATCTGATGCAAACAGAGAACGGAACAAAACTGGGAGGGACATACCTGACTTTGTTCAATTAAAAACTTTGTTTTTCATGCAAAACGCTTTCTGTTTGGAATAAACGGTTTGCATTGCAAAACGTTTTGCTACGGTCTGCCACTAATGAATACACCCCCGATGTTCCCCGATGTTCCCCAGCGGGTGTACTATCTCTCCCTGGAGTTCTACATGGGCAGAACCCTCCAGAACACCATGATTAACCTGGGGCTGCAGAACGCCTGCGACGAGGCCATCTACCAGGTGAGACAGAACTGAGAGACATCTGGAACACGCCAGTGGTATGTCTGCAGGCAGGAACAACTGGAGCCAGAGACTAACAAACACTGTGACAAGAGAACTGTGAAAGCATGATTAACACCTTTTAGTCATGCAAGCTAAGCATGATGACATGAGGGTGCAGTAATGCATGAGCTCAAATACACTATTGGGCACTAAAATGGGGCTGTCCTTTTTTTTGTATAGCGAGTTGAATTGAGTTGTTTTTAAGTCTCTGTTTGTCGTGTAGCTGGGTTTGGACATGGAGGACCTGGAGGAGATGGAGGAGGATGCAGGGCTGGGGAACGGAGGCCTGGGCAGACTGGCGGGTACAGTACAGACCAACACCCCCTGTATTTCTAGCCTGGTGCCAGATCTGTGTGTGCTGTCTTGCTAACTCCTATGGCCGTTCATGACCAAAGAAGTTGGCTACACAGCACCAACGTAACTGGGACCAGTCCACAGTGCTATATTTGGTATTATAAACTGGGTGGTTCGAGGCCTGAATGCTGATTGGCTGACAGCCGTGGTATATCAGACCATATACCACGGGTTTGACAAAACATATATTTTTACTGCTCTAATTAAGTTGGTAACCAGTTTCTAATAGCAATAAGGCACCTCGGGGGTTTGTGGTATATGACCAATATATCACGGCTAAGAGCCGTATATCCAGGCAACATATACCACACCCCCTTATTGCTTAAATGTACTACAGAATACAGTGGGTCGACATCAGGTGGAAATCTACAGCAAGCCTGTCCTCTGTCTACAAGCCAGAACAGGAAGTTAGCTAAGAGGCTGCTGTTAGCTGGCCAGAACAGGAAGTTTACCCAACCAATAGGAGGCTGTTGCTGGCCAGAACAGGAAGTTTACCCAACCATTAGGAGGCTGTTAGCTGTTGCCCACAGACACACTTTATTACACTTCACTTATTTTTATTTTTTTCTGGTCATTTAGCAGACGCTCTTATCCAGAGCGACTTACATGAGCAATTAGTCTTGATCGTTGTAGTTTGGCTGCGTTTACACAGGCAGCCCAATTCTCAGAAAAAGATCTGATCTGATTGATCAAAAGACCAATTAGTGGAAGAATATCAGAATTCGGCTGCCTATGTAAACGCATTTTTTTTAAACAAGGGAACAGATATTCATGCCACAAAGCATCTGAAGCAAATGACAACCTCACCGTTGCCGTATCCCAGATCTGTTTGTTCTATATCGCCAACTCCTATAGTCGCTATAACTAACCTCCCATAGGAATATTCCAGAGGAGATACTAAGAAACGCTTAACCCTTCACAACACTGTACTTTATCCCAACATCAGACAGGTTTTCTTTGCATCCATTGAATCTTCATCCTTCATCCGTACAGTTAATATTTCTGATACATTTGCTATTATTATTATTATTTTTTAAATTATTCATTCATTTTAAATTCCCTGTATAGCATGTTTCCTGGACTCTATGGCGACCCTGGGTCTGGCAGCGTATGGTTATGGAATCCGTTATGAATACGGAATCTTCAATCAGAAGATCAAGGACGGTTGGCAGGTAACGACACTTCCCTGCATTCATCTACTGCATTTAAAGGGGCAATCTGGGATTGGTACATCCTTGTTTTGGACTAAATTATTGATATATATAACCATTTGATTCTTGGAGAATATAACTTTTATAAATGCCTCCATGAGCTTATTTCAACTGTCTTACCCCATCAGAAACCAAAATATAAGCTTATTTTAACAATGACAAAGCACAAGGATTTCAGTCTTTGCAGTAAAGTATAACTTCTAAAACTATATTCAGGATGCGCAGGACAGGTTTCATGCATGCCTCTTTTCCACTTCAGTCAATTCATAATCAGTACGATCTAGTTCAGCGTTCAAAAGTGCATTGCACTATCTGCACTGCAAACACACAGCCCCAAATTTCAAAAGGTCAAAACCCCTCCGTTGTGTTTGTACTGTAGGTTGTTATCAGACTCAAACAAGGGCAACAACACGTTAGCTTTCTCAACCTCTGAGCCAACCACCGGCTATCACAACAGGCACTGGCTGGTTCCCAAATGGCTCCCTATGTAGTGAACTGCTTTGGACCAGGGGCCGTAGTATTCTGTTCAAAAGATGTGCACTGTATAGGGAATGGGGTGCTATTTGGGACACAGCCAGTGTTTCACCACTTCAGAGCCGAAGGAGACAGCAGCAACCTCAGTTCCTGTTAATGATTGACCAACACCGCAGACCTGGGTTCAATAATAATAAATAATAATATGCCATTTAGCAGACGCTTTTATCCAAAGCGACTTGCAGTCATGCGTGCATACATTTTTGTGTATGGGTGGTCCCGGGGATCGAACCCACTACCTTGGCGTTACAAGCGCCGTGCTCTACCAGCTGAGCTACAGAGGACCTTCAAACACAGTTCGAAAATAATTTCAAATACTTTATCTGAGCTTGGTTGAGTTTGTTTGGGGCAGTAGAACCAATAGAATAGTCGGCCAATCGGGCACCTTAGAGTCCGGTCGGACTAGAGCAAACGCTAAAATGTATTTGAAAGATTTCGAATACTATTTGAACCAGGTCTGCAACACTGTGGTGACCCACGTCCTTCCCCTCTATTGCTCCAGCCTTAGACTGCAACACTGTGGCAGGGGCAGATTTCAATAGGTTTCCATTTAAATGGGCCCCACAGCTGCCCAGAATGATACAACCTTTTAGAATGAGAGGCTCAGTTGTACTATTTGTATAGTATAATTATTATTATTATTATTATTATTATTATTATTATTATTATTATTATTATACTGAACAGATATAAACACAACATGTAAAGTGTTGATCTGAAATAAAAGATCCCAGAAATGCTCTATACGCACCAAAAGCTTATTTCTCTCAAATTTTGTGCACAAATTTGTTTACATCCCTGTTAGTGAGCATTTCTCCTTTGCCAAGATAATCCGTCCACCTGACAGGTGTGGCATATCAAGAAGCTGATTTAAACGGCATTATCATTACACAGGTGCACCTTATGCTGGGGACAATAAAAGGTCACTTTTAAAATGTGCAGTATTGTGAAACAACACAATGCCACAGATGTCTCAAGTTTTGAGGGAGCGTGCAATTGGCATGCTGACTGCAGAAATGTCCACCAGAGCTGTTGCCAGAGAATTTTAATATTCATTTATCTACCATAAGCCGCCTCCAACGTCATTTTAGAGAATTTGGCAGTACGTCCAACCAGCCTCACAACCACGGACCACGTGTAACCACGCCAGCCCAGGACCTCCACATCCGACTTCTTCACCTGCGGGATCGTCTGAGACCAGCCACCCGGTTCCACTTAGACCAGGCTATGGTTTCATAGTCATGTTGACCCATTCAAGTTTTGCTTGATTTGAAATTCTCTATAAACCCTTATACAGTATGTTGGCATGTGATTGGCTTGTTCCTAGGTGGAAGAAGCAGATGATTGGCTGCGTCATGGTAACCCTTGGGAGAAGGCCCGCCCTGAGTACATGCTACCAGTGCACTTCTACGGCAGAGTGGAGGAGTCTAAGGAAGGGTCCAAATGGGTGGACACACAGGTACTTAATCATGATAATTAATAATACCTTTTCATTTGGTACATGCTAATAATAATGCTAGCAGGATCACTTTGTACCTGCGTATCTATGGTGATTTGAGATGCATTTGCTAATGTACTTTACATTGTCACTAGTGTTATTACACTACACAGGTATAACAGCAACTAAGGGCCATTGTGGTGATATATTTTTAAAAAAAGATTGTTTTGGTTATTGGTCAACCTTGCTAAAAGTGTTTACTGATTTATTTATGTTAAATTCAAGTGTTACCAATTCTCCCCATGCGTTGACTCACAGTACATTTACATTTTACATTTTAGTCATTTAGCAGACGCTCTTATCCAGAGCGACTTACAGTACCTGCATATCAATGATTTATTGAGCTTGGTATTTATTAATTTATCATCTTTAAAGTTTCCGTTTTTTAAGAACTCTTAAACTTAATCTTAAACCTAATCTTAATCCTTTGTCCCATGCCTTGCCTCGCCTCTGTAGGTGGTCCTGGCCATGCCCTATGACACGCCCATCCCTGGATACATGAACAACACAGTCAACACCATGAGGCTGTGGTCTGCCCGAGCTCCCAACGACTTCAACCTAATGGACTGTAAGTGGCCAGGCGGATGACTTGACTTTTTTTAACCCTGCTAGCTCTGGTCCAGGGCCTTAGTGTGGCTTCCTCAAAAGGCTTGAAGAAGGCTTAGTGTTAGCGAGCCGCACAAACGCCCTGGACCAGAGCTAACTTTGAAGCTAACTTGAGATGCAAGCACTTTTAGTCAGAATCTCAACTAAATTACGCATTTTTGGCAATGTACGCTTTGTGGAGGAAACATGAAAGGCAGACAGATGTCAAGTTAGAGTCCAGGCCTAAATGATAACAGTATTGAACCAGTGAATAATATGAAGCACTTTCTTCTGAGGAACAGAAATGTACATGTCCTCTCCCTTTAAGGTCCTATATATCATCACATGTCCTCTCCCATTAAGGTCCTATACATCATCACATGTCCTCTCCCATTAAGGTCCTATACATCACATGTCCTCTCCCATTAAGGTCCTATACATCACATGTCCTCTCCCATTAAGGTCCTATACATCATCACATGTCCTCTCCCATTAAGGTCCTATACATCATCACATGTCCTCTCCCATTAAGGTCCTATACATCATCACATGTCCTCTCCCATTAAGGTCCTATACATCATCACATGTCCTCTCCCATTAAGGTCCTATACATCATCACATGTCCTCTCCCATTAAGGTCCTATACATCATCACATGTCCTCTCCCATTAAGGTCCTATACATCATCACATGTCCTCTCCCATTAAGGTCCTATACATCATCACATGTCCTCTCCCATTAAGGTCCTATACATCACATGTCCTCTCCCATTAAGGTCCTATACATCACATGTCCTCTCCCATTAAGGTCCTATACATCACATGTCCTCTCCCATTAAGGTCCTATACATCACATGTCCTCTCCCATTAAGGTCCTATACATCACATGTCCTCTCCCTTTAAGGTCCTATGCATCATCACATGTCCTCTCCCATTTAAGGTCCTATACATCATCACATGTCCTCTCCCATTAAGGTCCTATACATCATCACATGTCCTCTCCCATTAAGGTCCTATACATCACATGTCCTCTCCCATTTAAGGTCCTATACATCACATGTCCTCTCCCATTAAGGTCCTATACATCATCACATGTCCTCTCCCATTAAGGTCCTATACATCATCACATGTCCTCTCCCATTAAGGTCCTATACATCACATGTCCTCTCCCTTTAAGGTCCTATACATCACATGTCCTCTCCCATTAAGGTCCTATACATCACATGTCCTCTCCCATTAAGGTCCTATACATCACATGTCCTCTCCCATTAAGGTCCTATACATCACATGTCCTCTCCCATTAAGGTCCTATACATCACATGTCCTCTCCCATTAAGGTCCTATACATCACATGTCCTCTCCCATTAAGGTCCTATACATCACATGTCCTCTCCCCATTAAGGTCCTATACATCACATGTCCTCTCCCATTTAAGGTCCTATGCATCATCACATGTCCTCTCCCATTTAAGGTCCTATACATCATCACATGTCCTCTCCCATTAAGGTCCTATACATCATCACATGTCCTCTCCCATTAAGGTCCTATACTCATCACATGTCCTCTCCCATTAAGGTCCTATACATCATCACATGTCCTCTCCCATTAAGGTCCTATACATCATCACATGTCCTCTCCCATTAAGGTCCTATACATCACATGTCCTCTCCCATTAAGGTCCTATACGTCACATGTCCTCTCCCTTTAAGGTCCTATACATCACATGTCCTCTCCCATTAAGGTCCTATACATCACATGTCCTCTCCCATTAAGGTCCTATACATCACATGTCCTCTCCCTTTAAGGTCCTATACATCACATGTCCTCTCCCATTAAGGTCCTATACATCACATGTCCTCTCCCTTAAGGTCCTATACATCACATGTCCTCTCCCATTAAGGTCCTATACATCACATGTCCTCTCCCATTAAGGTCCTATACATCACATGTCCTCTCCCATTAAGGTCCTATACATCACATGTCCTCTCCCATTAAGGTCCTATACATCACATGTCCTCTCCCATTAAGGTCCTATACATCACATGTCCTCTCCCATTAAGGTCCTATACATCACATGTCCTCTCCCATTAAGGTCCTATACATCACATGTCCTCTCCCATTTAAGGTCCTATACATCATCACATGTCCTCTCCCATTAAGGTCCTATACATCATCACATGTCCTCTCCCATTAAGGTCCTATACATCATCACATGTCCTCTCCCATTAAGGTCCTATGCATCATCACATGTCCTCTCCCATTAAGGTCCTATACATCATCACATGTCCTCTCCCATTAAGGTCCTATGCATCATCACATGTCCTCTCCCATTAAGGTCCTATGCATCATCACATGTCCTCTCCCATTAAGGTCCTATACATCATCACATGTCCTCTCCCATTAAGGTCCTATACATCACATGTCCTCTCCCATTAAGGTCCTATACATCACATGTCCTCTCCCATTAAGGTCCTATACATCATAACATGTCCTCTCCCATTAAGGTCCTATACATCATCACATGTCCTCTCCCATTAAGGTCCTATACATCATCACATGTCCTCTCCCATTAAGGTCCTATACATCACATGTCCTCTCCCATTAAGGTCCTATACATCACTTCACTTCTATATGTCATTCTGTGTCCTCTCCTCAGTCAATGTTGGAGATTACATCCAAGCTGTTCTGGACAGGAATCTGGCTGAGAATATTTCTCGTGTGCTCTATCCCAACGATAACGTAAGTTCTAGATTGGTACATTGGACCACGTAGTTGTTAGTCCATTCTCTCCCTTTACATTTACATCATTTAGCAGACGCTCTTATCCAGAGCCACTTACAATAGTGAGTGCATACCTTTTCTTATTTTTTTTTTTCTTCCATACTGGTCCCCTATGGGAATCGAACCCACAACCCCTGGCGTTGCAAGCGCCTTTCTCTACCAACTGAGTCTCTCTCTCTCTCTCACTTTGGCACCTGTTCTTTTCTCCTTCTCCTGTTGTAGTATGTGGACGTTTCCCAAATGGCACCCTATTCCTTTTAATAGTGCACCACTGCTACCCTATGTGCCCTGGTCAAAAAGTAGTGCACTATAAAGGAATAGGGTGCCATTTGGGACACACTCCTCCTCTCCTCCTCTGTTGTTGTTGTAGTTCTTTGAGGGCAAGGAGCTACGTCTGAAGCAGGAGTACTTCGTGGTGGCTGCCACTCTCCAGGACATCATCCGACGCTTTAAGAACTCCAAGAAGGGCTCCACCGGCCCCGTGTCCTTCCACAGCTTCCCAGAGAAAGTAGGTTGCTTGTTGATTTTTATCATGACTCGCTGAATCCTAACAAAAAAATACAGTTGGTTATTTGATTTGATTTGATTGTGTTGACAGGTGGCCATCCAGCTGAATGACACTCATCCTGCCATGGCCATCCCGGAGCTCATGAGGGTCTTTGTGGACATCGAGAAACTCGACTGGGACACGGTGCGTTAGAGAGAGAGAGAGATCAAACCACTAAACTTTTGTGTAACTTGTATAATAAGTCCGTGTGTCCAGTATGTTGGGTAAATGAGTGAAAGCCGTGCAGCACAAAACCCTGAAGCACCTTTATCTCATAGAACTCGTTTCAAGGGCCTCGTCTGTCGTAGCCTGGCAGTGTACAACCACAGGGAGTTGGCTATGCAGCACGAAACGGATCTGGGGCCACAAGGCCATTTCATTCAGTGTGTACTGTGTTTATTAGAACCATTTGCTCTTTCCTGTCAGGCGTGGGACATCACCAAGCGGACCTTTGCGTACACCAACCACACGGTGCTCCCTGAGGCCCTGGAGCGCTGGCCCGTTAGCTTGCTGGAGACACTGCTTCCCAGACACCTCCAGATCATCTACAGGATCAACCAGGGACATCTGGACGTACGTACTGTAAAGACTGGGTTCAGTGGGTGGTATTCTAACTGATGTACTATTATAGACGTTGATACTGAATGACTTGAAATATGTCCCCCTTACAAGACGAATGGAAACTCATCCGGTCCACCTTATCTCCCCACTCCTCCTCCTTGGCCCTAATTCATCCATAGACATGCCGCTTGTACTGTGCCTATAAGCAGACTGTTCAGATCTGCAGCATCATATGGTTTAGGAGGGATATGGAGCGGATTGGGACCAGCTGACAGAGTTTGTTTTATGGTGTTGCTCCAGGGGATTTCGGCTCTCTTCCCAGAGGACGTGGATCGGATACGCAGGATGTCTCTGATCGAGGAGGACGGGGGCAAGAGGGTCAACATGGCCCACCTGTGCATCGTGGGATCTCACGCCGTCAACGGAGTCGCTGAGATACACTCCAACATCATCAAGACTGATGTGTAAGATGGTTAATCTCTACTGTATTCTCCCTGATAGTAGCAGCATTCTCTCTGATGGTTCATCTCTACTGTATTCTCCCTGATAGTAGCAGCATTCTCTCTGATGGTTCATCTCTACTGTATTCTCCCTGATAGTAGCAGCATTCTCTCTGATGGTTCATCTCTACTGTATTCTCCCTGATAGTAGCAGCATTCTCTCTGATGGTTCATCTCTACTGTATTCTCCCTGATAGTAGCAGCATTCTCTCTGATGGTTCATCTCTACTGTATTCTCCCTGATAGTAGCAGCATTCTCTCTGATGGTTCATCTCTACTGTATTCTCCCTGATAGTAGCAGCATTCTCTCTGATGGTTCATCTCTACTGTATTCTCCCTGATAGTAGCAGCATTCTCTCTGATGGTTCATCTCTACTGTATTCTCCCTGATAGTAGCAGCATTCTCTCTGATGGTTCATCTCTACTGTATTCTCCCTGATAGTAGCAGCATTCTCTCTGATGGTTCATCTCTACTGTATTCTCCCTGATAGTAGCAGCATTCTCTCTGATGGTTCATCTCTACTGTATTCTCCCTGATAGTAGCAGCATTCTCTCTGATGGTTCATATCTACTGTATTCTCCCTGATAGTAGCAGCATTCTCTCTGATGGTTCATATCTACTGTATTCTCCCTGATAGTAGCAGCATTCTCTCTGATGGTTCATCTCTACTGTATTCTCCCTGATAGTAGCAGCATTCTCTCTGATGGTTCATCTCTACTGTATTCTCCCTGATAGTAGCAGCATTCTCTCTGATGGTTCATCTCTACTGTATTCTCCCTGATAGTAGCAGCATTCTCTCTGATGGTTCATCTCTACTGTATTCTCCCTGATAGTAGCAGCATTCTCTCTGATGGTTCATCTCTACTGTATTCTCCCTGATAGTAGCAGCATTCACTCTGATGGTTCATCTCTACTGTATTCTCCCTGATAGTAGCAGCATTCTCTCTGATGGTTCATCTCTACTGTATTCTCCCTGATAGTAGCAGCATTCTCTCTGATGGTTCATCTCTACTGTATTCTCCCTGATAGTAGCAGCATTCTCTCTGATGGTTCATCTCTACTGTATTCTCCTGATAGTAGCAGCATTCTCTCTGATGGTTCATCTCTACTGTATTCTCCCTGATAGTAGCAGCATTCTCTCTGATGGTTCATCTCTACTGTATTCTCCTGATAGTAGCAGCATTCTCTCTGATGGTTCATCTCTACTGTATTCTCCCTGATAGTAGCAGCATTCTCTCTGATGGTTCATCTCTACTGTATTCTCCCTGATAGTAGCAGCATTCTCTCTGATGGTTCATCTCTACTGTATTCTCCCTGATAGTAGCAGCATTCTCTCTGATGGTTCATATCTACTGTATTCTCCCTGATAGTAGCAGCATTCTCTCTGATGGTTCATCTCTACTGTATTCTCCCTGATAGTAGCAGCATTCTCTCTGATGGTTCATCTCTACTGTATTCTCCTGATAGTAGCAGCATTCTCTCTGATGGTTCATCTCTACTGTATTCTCCCTGATAGTAGCAGCATTCTCTCTGATGGTTCATCTCTACTGTATTCTCCCTGATAGTAGCAGCATTCTCTCTGATGGTTCATCTCTACTGTATTCTCCTGATAGTAGCAGCATTCTCTCTGATGGTTCATCTCTACTGTATTCTCCCTGATAGTAGCAGCATTCTCTCTGATGGTTCATCTCTACTGTATTCTCCCTGATAGTAGCAGCATTCTCTCTGATGGTTCATCTCTACTGTATTCTCCTGATAGTAGCAGCATTCTCTCTGATGGTTCATCTCTACTGTATTCTCCTGATAGTAGCAGCATTCTCTCTGATGGTTCATCTCTACTGTATTCTCCTGATAGTAGCAGCATTCTCTCTGATGGTTCATATCTACTGTATTCTCCCTGATAGTAGCAGCATTCTCTCTGATGGTTCATCTCTACTGTATTCTCCCTGATAGTAGCAGCATTCACTCTGATGGTTCATCTCTACTGTATTCTCCCTGATAGTAGCAGCATTCTCTCTGATGGTTCATCTCTACTGTATTCTCCCTGATAGTAGCAGCATTCTCTCTGATGGTTCATCTCTACTGTATTCTCCCTGATAGTAGCAGCATTCTCTCTGATGGTTCATCTCTACTGTATTCTCCCTGATAGTAGCAGCATTCTCTCTGATGGTTCATCTCTACTGTATTCTCCTGATAGTAGCAGCATTCTCTCTGATGGTTCATCTCTACTGTATTCTCCTGATAGTAGCAGCATTCTCTCTGATGGTTCATCTCTACTGTATTCTCCCTGATAGTAGCAGCATTCACTCTGATGGTTCATCTCTACTGTATTCTCCCTGATAGTAGCAGCATTCTCTCTGATGGTTCATCTCTACTGTATTCTCCCTGATAGTAGCAGCATTCTCTCTGATGGTTCATCTCTACTGTATTCTCCCTGATAGTAGCAGCATTCTCTCTGATGGTTCATCTCTACTGTATTCTCCCTGATAGTAGCAGCATTCTCTCTGATGGTTCATCTCTACTGTATTCTCCCTGATAGTAGCAGCATTCTCTCTGATGGTTCATCTCTACTGTATTCTCTTCAGTCTGAAACATTGTTGATTTGCTACAGTGGACCTTATTGAACACGATTCTACTGTCTTCTAGTAGCATCCTTCTAGATTCTAAAATATATTTAATCTTTTGTTTTGAAAGGTTCCGAGACTTCAGCGAATTAGAACCGGAGAAGTTCCAGAACAAGACCAATGGCATCACTCCTAGACGCTGGCTCCTCCTCTGTAACCCGGGATTGGCTGAGCTCATTGCTGAGGTTTGATTGGCATCTTTGATTGGCCGTTTTATGTCTTTGATATTCCTGAATCTTTGAATGCCATTTTCTTTGCTAATTTGCTATGTCACGTTCATGTACTTTGTCTACATGTTTCTAGGCCATTGGGGAGGAATATGTGAAGGACCTCAGCCAGTTACAGAAGCTCAATGAGCTGGTAGATGATGATGCCTTCATTAGAGACGTCTCTAAAGTCAAGCAGGTAAAGCTTATCATATCTGTCTCCCCACCCCTTCATTAACAACGGTCTATACGCATGAACTATAACGTATCATGGTGCATATTTGTGAGTTCTACTCTCTGTATTTACTGTTCTGAAGAACCATGCCATTTCCCAATAGTAATATTGGCAGAAAATTTCCCCCATAGATAAAAACAATGTTCCAGTCAGGCAAACAATCCAACCAACTGAATAAATACACTGAATACACATCAGTGTGGAACTCTTAATTCCATGCAACGCAGAGCAGACAGGAAGTTGACCATATATACAGTACCAGTCAAAAGTTTGGAGACACCTACTCATTCAAGGGTTTTTCTTTATTTTTACTATTTTCTACATTGTAGAATAATAGTGAAGACATCAAAACTATGAAATAACACATATGGAATCATGTAGTAACCAAAAAAGTGTTAAACAAATATATATATTTCGTATTTGAGATTCTTCAAATAGCCACCCTTTGCCTTGA
This sequence comes from Coregonus clupeaformis, assembly GCF_020615455.1. Lineage (NCBI taxonomy): Eukaryota > Metazoa > Chordata > Actinopteri > Salmoniformes > Salmonidae > Coregonus > Coregonus clupeaformis. Next base: position 5,309,688 of record NC_059220.1, read on the forward strand.
TGACAGCTTTGCACACTCTTGGCTTTCTCTCAACCAGCTTCACCTGGAATGCTTTTCCAACAGTCTTGAGTTCCCACATATGCTTAGCACTTGTTGGCTGCTTTTCCTTCACTCTGCCGTCCGACTCATCCCAAACCATCTCAATTGGGTTGAGGTTGGGGGATTGTGGAGGCCAGGTCATCTGATGCAGCACTCGTCACTCTCCTTCTTGGTAAAATAGCCCTTACACAGCCTGAAGGTGTGTTTGGTCATTGTCCTGTTGAAAAACAAATGATAGTCTCACTAAGCCCAAACCAGATGGGATAGCGTATCGCTGCAGAATGCTGTGGTTGCCATGCTGGTTAAGTGTGCCTTGAATTCCAAATAAATCACAGACAGTGTCACCAGCAAAGCATCCCTACACCATAACATTTCCTCCTCCATGCTTTACAGTGGGAAATACACATGCGGAGATCATCCGTTCACCCACACCGCATCTCACAAAGACACGGCGGTTGGAACCAAAAATCTTCAATTTGGACTCCAGACCAAAGGACAAATTTCCACTGGTCTAATGTCCATTGCTCGTGTTTCTTGGACCAAACAGGTCTCTTCTTCTTATTGGTGTCCTTTAGTAGTGGTTTCTTTGCAGCAATTCGACCACGAAGGCCTGATTCACGCAGTCTCCTCTGAACAGTTGATGTTGAGATGTGTCTGTGACTTGAACTCTGTGAAACATTTATTTGGGCTGCAATTTCTGAGGCTGGCAACTCTAACTTATCCTCTGCAGCAGAGGTAACTCTGGGTCTTCCATTCCTGTGGTGGTCCTCATAAGAGCCAGTTTCATCATAGCAGTTTATGGTTTTTGCGACTGCATTTGAAGAAACATTCAAAGTTCTTGAAATGTTCCATATTGGCTTAAAGTAATAATGGACTGTCATTTCTCTTTGCTTATTTGAGCTGCCCTACCTTGTCACAACACAACTGATTGGCTCAAACGCATTAAGAAGGAAAGAAATTCCACAAATTAACTTTTAAGAAGGCACACCTGTTAATTAAAATGCATTCCAGGTGACTACCTCATGAAGCTGGTTGAGAGAATGCCAAGAGTGTGCAAAGCTATTTGGCGAAGGGTGGCTATTTGAAGAACCTCAAATATAAAATATATTTTGATTTGTTTCACACTTTTTTTTTGGTTACTACATGATTCCATATGCGTTATTTCATAGTTTTGATGTCTTCACTATTATTCTACAATGTAGAAAATAGTACAAATAAAGAAAAACCCTTGAATGAGTAGGTGTGTCCAAACTTTTGACTGGTAGTGTAATTCCATGCAACGCAGAGCAGGCAGGAAGTTGACAATATAATTTAGCAGAAAAAATGTTTTCCCTTGGTACACAGAGCATGTTGGGGCATGATGCTGATGCTACTATTTCATAAGATCATCCTATCAAACTGATCCCATTGTTTCAACAGGGTTACGCCCCAAATACACTACTTCTGACCCTGGTCTGACCCCTATGGGCCTAGTTATTATATATATATATATATATATATATATATATATATATATATATATATATATATATATATATATATATATATATATATATATATATTAAATATATATTAATTAGCCTAGTGGCACTATATAGGAAAAATGGTACCATTTTTGGATGCAACCCAGGAATGGAGGAAAGCTAAATTGAGAAAGATCCTGTCTCCCCCTTCAGGCTGCTCCATGGTCAGACGTATTAGGGGCCATGGTCACAGGGAGTGTGTTCACTAAAATGGGAATACAATGCCATTTTTGTATCAAGTCCATGTATTTCTGTGCTCCAGGATAACAAGGATAAGTTTTCCCAGTACCTGGAGAAAGAGTACGCGGTGGAAATCAACCCGTTCTCCATGTTTGACGTCCACGTCAAGAGGATCCATGAGTACAAGCGTCAGCTCCTCAACTGCCTTCACATCGTCACCATGTACAACCGTACGTCCTAAGATGCTTCCCAAATGGCACCCTATATAGTGCACTAGTTTGGGGGGGGGATAGTGTGTCATTTTGGGACGCATTTATTCTCCTCCCTGCCTTATGGATGACCCTTGGTTATAAATGATCTGTGAAGCTTCTACGTCGGCCCAATAGAGAGTTATGAAGGCTTTATTTAGGCGTGTATATGAGTAACACCACCTTTTTTTAAAAATCTGATCAAATATTTAGTTTATTTGTTTTGTTTTTTTGAAGGTATCAAGAAGAACCCAAAAGCACCTTTTGTTCCCCGGACTGTGATCATTGGTGGGAAGGTACGTACGGGACTCACTCAACTCAAAACCCATTTACAGGAGTAGCCTAGGACTCTTTCTCAATATCGGAAAGAGGGAGGGACCTCTGACCTTCTCATCCAATGGGTTTTGAGAAGGAGAGAGGACACGAGGAATCAAAGGAAATGCAATTGAGAGTCTCCCTGTGTCTTTAATTTATTCCTTGTAGCCTCTTCCCTCGTTTTCAAAACGCATTGGAGGAAAAGCTTGAGGGGAGGAACTGTGGATCTTCTCCTCAGATGCGTTTTGAGAAGGAGGTGAAGAGAGGGGACACCCTAGTGAAATTAAATGGAACTCTAGGGGCCCTGGTCAAACGTAGTGCACTATATAGGGAAAAGGGTACCATTTTGGATGCACCTCCCAGGAATGGAGGAAAACTAAATTGAGAAAGATCCTGTCTCCCCCTACAGGCTGCTCCAGGGTACCACATGGCCAAGATGATCATCAAGCTGATCACAGCTGTGGGGGAGGTGGTCAACAATGACCCTGTGGTGGGCAGCAAGCTGAAGGTCATCTACCTGGAGAACTACAGGGTCTCTCTGGCTGAGAAAGGTACTGTATCTATCTACTATATATCTATCTGGAGAAAGGTACTGTATCTATCTAATATATATCTATCTGGAGAAAGGTACTGTATCTATCTAATATATATTGTGATGTCACGAGAGGCTGTGTCCTGGAGGGACGTTACATCCCCTGAGGTGGCTGCAAACCCAGACAGCTATGGCTCCATCTGCTGGTATGGTCGGGAACTCCACCCCTCTATGGCCAATCTTCCCACGCAGCTGAAACCAATCAGGGGCTGATGAGCTGAAGGTTTGTTGAAGGGAAGAGACACGGTCTCAAGCTGGGCTCTCTGGAGGACAAGAGTGCTGCACGTCCACTTCCATGAGGAATATAAGGATTTGGAGATACTTACCTTTGGGAAATACTCACCTTTGGATATATGCACCTGTGGGAAATACGTGTGGGACATTTGGAAGGACGTTTTGCTGGGTTGGCCACTAGCTGCAACGTGGAATACAGTAAGACTGGGGAAAAGTTATTTGAGCAAGGGAGAGTTATGATTTTGGATGTGGAAGAGACATCCCTGAACTGTTAACCCTTAAAGAGCCACCAGAGAACAGAATTGTGTTATACTTTCAGTTAGTTTCCCAAGACCTTTAATAAAATCCTTGTTTTGGTTGAACCTGGTCTCCTTGCACTACTTGAGCAATCCCGCTGAAAGCTGTGTAGCCTCTCGTGACATCACAGATGGTGGAGAATACAGGCACGCTCAGCGTTAATAGTGCATGTCAGGGGAGGAGGATACCGAAGGTTTGATCACCCAGTTTTCCAAGTTGGCCGTAGGCTCCCGCCGACTGAAATGGAGGACATATTGAAAGCCCTTGTTGCTGGCCAGCAAGCCCAGATGCAAGTAAACGTGGCTCTCTTGGAGGAGCAAAAGAAAGCCAACCTTCTGAAGGCAGAGGAATTGCAGTTGCAGAGACAGAGGTTGGTCAAAATACCCGCCCAATAAAGGCAAGTGACTTTATATCTAAGATGGGAGCTACACGATGACATTGAGGCATACCTGCATGCATTTGAGGCCACGGCCACTAGGGAAGCCTGGCCCAAGCAACAGTGGGTTGGTCTGTTAGCCCCCCTTTCTAACCGGGGGAATCGCTGAATGCTGTCCGGGACCTGGGCCCTGACCAGGTTACTGACTATGATGCCCTGAAGTCTGAGATCCTCAGCAGATATGGACTCACAAAGTTTGGTATGGCCCAGCGCTTTCACAGTTGGACCTTCCAACCAGACCAACCTCCTCGGGCGCAGATGCATGAACTTGTCCGAATCGCAAGGAAATGGCTGGATCCGCAGAGGAATACAGCAGCGGCGGTGGTGGAGGCCGTTGTGGTGGATCGTTACCTACGCGCCCCTGCCTTATGAGGCAAAACGGTTCATCAGTCAACAGGCCTTGACCACGGCTGATCTGACCGTGGAAGCTGTGGAAAAGTACCAGGCCACAGCGGAGATGCTGAATGCTTCCGAAAAGACCCCAGGAGGGCGGCCCCACCACAAATGGGAAGAACCCGTCCAAAGGACCCAAGGTCTCGAACCCAGCCACGTCAGGACTTATCCCGGCTCAGGGGGAGCCAGAAACCAGGCGGGTCCAAGAAGAGTACACCAGGAGGGGGAAACTCGACAGTGTTACCGGTGTGGGGAGATGGGACATATCTCCTGGCAGTGTGGGAAACCAGCCGATGAACCTATGCCCACTGCGGAGTCCTCCAGCTCAGCACCCACACACCGTTTTGCCTCGCTCTTGGGAGTCGTAGATGGTGGCCCAGATCGACCCCCCACCTGCCCGGTAACTGTGAATCACCATGATGTGGAGGCCTTACTGGATTCTGGTAGCCGGGCCACCCTGGTGCGTAAGGATTTGGTGGGCCCAACGTGTCTGACCCCGGGGAAAGTCCTCCCAGTTTCCTGTGTCCATGGGGACACCAGAGAATACCCCATTACTGAACTTACAATGACCAGCACACGGGGAACCATACACACGGCGGCGGGGGTGGTTGATTCCCTCCCCGTCCCTGTCCTAATTGGACGAGACTGCCCAGCCTTTTACCCACTCTGGAGAGAGTCTCAGGAGAGGATAACCCGAGTACCTCGGAAACGGGAGGCAAGACTCATCCTGGGAAGGCTCCGGTGCAATCCTCCGAGTTACTCACTCCCGCCCGGGCTCTGATAGGGATGGCAGGTGCCCAGACCGACACAGAGACGGAGCTACAGAATCTGGACAAAGAACTGTCTGGTCTGAAGGGGACCGCTGAGAGGTATCGTTTGTTAAAGCAACAGTTAGACATGAAGACAGAAGAGTTAGATATCCTCCAGGCTAAACTCCAACAGAGCTCCTTCCCTAAGCAACAGGAGGAGCTGGAGAGGCTGCGCAGGACCATCGAGGAGTGTGAGGAGACCCTGCGCAGGAGTAAGGAGGTCCAGAAGAAGGCAGAGGAGAAGTACAAGGTGTTGGAGAACAAGATGAAGAATGCGGAGGCAGAGAGAGAGAAGGAACTGAAAGCTGCTCAACAGAAGCTAAACTCTGCTAAAACCAAGGCTGATGCGTTCAGTAAGAAACTCAAGGAGAGACAACAGGAGGCTGAGTCCCTGGTCCTAGAGTTGGAGGAGTTGAAGAGAGAGCAGTCTGGCAAGCACCACGGCAATGCGGACGCCCTCTCCCGGCGTGATGCCTTCTTCGCTGCCTTTACCCCGGCGAGGACGTCCGGTCCCGAGGAGGGGGATGTGTGATGTCACGAGAGGCTGTGTCCTGGAGGGACGTTACATCCCCCTGAGGTGGCTGCAAACCCAGACAGCTATGGCTCCATCTGCTGGTATGGTCGGGAACTCCACCCCTCTATGGCCAATCTTCCCACGCAGCTGAAACCAATCAGGGGCTGATGAGCTGAAGGTTTGTTGAAGGGAAGAGACACGGTCTCCAAGCTGGGCTCTCTGGAGGACAAGAGTGCTGCACGTCCACTTCCATGAGGAATATAAGGATTTGGAGATACTTACCTTTGGGAAATACTCACCTTTGGATATATGCACCTGTGGAAATACGTGTGGGACATTTGGAAGGACGTTTTGCTGGGTTGGCCACTAGCTGCAACGTGGAATACAGTAAGACTGGGGAAAAGTTATTTGAGCGAGGGAGAGTTATGATTTTGGATGTGGAAGAGACATCCCTGAACTGTTAACCCTTAAAGAGCCACCAGAGAACATAATTGTGTTATACTTTCGTTAGTTTCCCAAGACCTTTAATAAAATCCTTGTTTTGGTTGAACCTGGTCTCCTTGCACTACTTGAGCAATCCCGCTGAAAGCTGTGTAGCCTCTCGTGACATCACAATATCTATCTGGAGAAAGGTACTGTATCTATCTACTATATATCTATCTGGAGAAAGGTACTGTATCTATCTAATATATATCTATCTGGAGAAAGGTACTGTATCTATCTAATATATATCTATCTGGAGAAAGGTACTGTATCTATCTAATATATATCTATCTGGAGAAAGGTACTGTATCTATCTACTATATATATATATCTGGAGAAAGGTACTGTATCTATCTAATATATATCTACCTGGAGAAAGGTACTGTATCTATCTAATATATATCTACCTGGAGAAAGGTACTGTATATATCTACTATATATCTACCTGGAGAAAGGTACTGTATATATCTACTATGCACTGAGTGTCAATTCGTTGGGGCATGGACTCTACAAGGTGTTGAAAGCGTTCCACAGGGATGTTGGCCCATGTTGACTCCAATGCTTCCCACAGTTGTCTTGTTGGCTGGATGTCCTTTGGGTGGTGGCGCATTCTTGATACACACGGGAAACTGTTGAGTGTGAAAAACCCAGCAGCATTGCAGTTCTTGACACACAAATCGGTGCGCCTGGCACCTACTACCATACCCCGTTCAAAGGCACTTCAATATTTTGCCTTGCCTATTCACCCTCTGAATGGCACACATACACAATCCTTGTCTCAAGGCTTAAAAATCCTTATTTAACCTGTCTCCTCCCCTTCATCTACACTGATTTGAAGTGGATTTAACAATGACCTCAATAGCTTAGTGGTTAAGAGCATTGTGCCAGTAACCGAAAGGTCGCTGGTTCTAATCCCTGAGCCGACTAGGTGAAAAATCTGTCGGTGTGCCCTTGAGCAAGGCACTTAACCCTAATTGCTCCTGTAAGTCGCTCTGGATAAGAGCGTCTTCTAAATGACAAAAAAATAAATAAAAAAATAATAAGAGATCAAAGTTTTCACCTGGTCAGTCTGTCATGGAAAGAGCAGGTGTTCCTAATGTTTTGTATACTCAGTGTATCTCTATCTGGAGAACTACAGGGTCTCCCTGGCTGAGAAAGGCACTGGATATTTATCTACAGTCGCTAGTGAAAGTCTGCAGTCTTCACATTTAGCTGCCTTAAAATTCAATCTAAAGGGATTAAATGTGATTTAATTTTTTTCCCCCCCCTACCAATCTACATAATTTAATTCACATTTTCAAAGTGAAATAAATATTCTAGAAAATCTTCCAAATGAATACTAAATAAAATGGGAAGCTGTCTTGATTGCGAATGTCTTCACACCCCAGACTTAATTTTTTTGAATAAGAGTCTACCAACCTTGAACAACTTTTCAGTAAATTTGGTTGGGAATCATTGATGGACAGCAATATTCAAACCTTGTCTCTGATTTTCAAGCAGATTTAAGTCGGGGCTGAGACTGGACCATTCAGGAGCTAATAATACCACTTGGCAAGCCATTTTGCAGTGTTTTTGGCATTACAATTTGTGTAATTTTCCAGCTGAAAAATAAAACTCTACCCCAGGGTTTTCAGAAGACTACGTCGGGTTTTCCTCTTAACCTTTTTACACGGGCTTGTCTCCTTTCATATTTATTTGGATCCTGACAAACTCTCCAGTCCCTGCCAGTGACTAGCATACCCATAACATGATGCTGCCACCATTTAATATTTACTTTCAGGGGAAAAGTATCATCATTATCCTTGTGGGAGTATTAGAGATGTACAGGTAACTGGCCAAAATAAAGGAAACACCAACATAAAGTGTCTTTTTAAAAGGGTGTCGAGACACCACGAGGCAGAACAGCTTCAATGCACCTTGGCATAGATTTTTACAAATGTCTAGAACTCTATCGGAGGGATGCGACAACATTCTTCCACGAGAAATTCCATAATTCGGTGTGTTTTGTTGATGATGGTAGAAAACGCTGTCTCAGGCGCCGCTCCAGAATCTCCCATAAGTGTTGAATTGGGTTGAGATCTGGTGACTGAGACGTCCATGGCATATGGTTTACATAGTTTTAATGCTCATCAAACCATTTAGTGACCACTCGTGCCCTGTGGATGGGGGCATTGTCATCCTATGGGGGCGTAGACAAAATAATGGCCTGCTTACATGACCCTAAGCATGATGGGATGTTAATTGCTTAATTAACTCATGGAACCACACCTGTGTGGAAGCACCTGCTTTCAATATACTTTGTGTCCCTCATTTACTCAAGCGTTTCCTTTTATTTTGGCAGTTACTCTATTAGATACAGGTATCTCTATATGTGCGTCCCAAATGCGCCAGGTAGCCTAGCGGTTAAGAGCACTGGGCCAATAACCGAAAGGTCGCTGGTTTGAATCCCCAAGCCGACTAGGTGAAAAATATGTCTGTGCCCTTGAGCAAGGCACTTAACCCTAATTGCTCCTTTGACGTGGCTCTGGATAAGAGCGTCTGCTGAATGACTAACATGATCAATGTAAAGGTAAATCTGGTTCTGGTCAAAAGTAGTGCTCTATGAAGGGAACAAGGTACTATCTGGGACACACAAATACACTATCATGTATTAGAGATGTATCCGTTTTTCTGTCACTACAGTAATCCCAGCCACGGACCTGTCTGAGCAGATCTCCACGGCTGGAACTGAGGCATCGGGCACTGGGAACATGAAGTTCATGCTGAACGGAGCGCTTACCATCGGCACCATGGACGGAGCTAATGTAGAGATGGCCGAGGAGGCTGGAGAGGAGAACATGTTCATCTTCGGCATGAGGGTGGAGGACGTGGCAGAGATGGACATAGAGGGGTAACACACAGAGAGAGGGACATAGAGGGATAACACACACAGAGAGGGACATAGAGGGGTAACACACACAGAGAGGGACATAGAGGGGTAACACACAGAGAGAGGGACATAGAGGGGTAACACACAGAGAGAGGGACATAGAGGGGTAACACGCAGAGAGAGGGACATAGAGGGGTAACACGCAGAGAGAGGGACATAGAGGGGTAACACGCAGAGAGAGGGACATAGAGGGGTAACACGCAGAGAGCGGGACATAGAGGGGTAACACACAGAGAGCGGGACATAGAGGGGTAACACACAGAGAGCGGGACATAGAGGGTAACACACAGAGAGCGGGACATAGAGGGGTAACACGCGAGAGAGCGGGACATAGAGGGGTAACACGCAGAGAGAGGGACAGAGGGGTAACACGCAGAGAGAGGGACATAGAGGGGGTAACACACAGAGAGAGGGACATAGAGGGGTAACACACAGAGAGGGACATAGAGGGGTAACACACAGAGAGGGACATAGAGGGGTAACACACAGAGAGAGGGACATAGAGGGTAACACACAGAGAGAGGGACATAGAGGGGTAACACACAGAGAGGGACATAGAGGGGTAACACACAGAGAGGGACATAGAGGGGTAACACACAGAGAGAGGGACATAGAGGGGTAACACACAGAGAGGGACATAGAGGGGTAACACACAGAGAGAGGGACATAGAGGGGTAACACGCAGAGAGAGGGACATAGAGGGGTAACACGCAGAGAGAGGGACATAGAGGGGTAACACGAGAGAGAGAGGGACATAGAGGGGTAACACGCAGAGAGAGGGACATAGAGGGGTAACACGCAGAGAGAGGGACATAGAGGGGTAACACACAGAGAGAGGGACATAGAGGGGTAACACACAGAGAGCGGGACATAGAGGGTAACACACAGAGAGAGGGACAGAGGGGTAACACGCAGAGAGAGGGACAGAGGGGTAACACACAGAGAAGGGACATAGAGGGGTAACACACAGAGAGAGGGACATAGAGGGGTAACACACAGAGAGAGGGACATAGAGGGGTAACACACAGAGAGGGACATAGAGGGGTAACACACAGAGAGAGGGACATAGAGGGGTAACACACAGAGAGAGGGACATAGAGGGGTAACACACAGAGAGAGGGACATAGAGGGGTAACACACAGAGAGAGGGACATAGAGGGGTAACACACAGAGAGAGGGACATAGAGGGGTAACACACAGAGAGAGGGGGACATAGAGGGGTAACACACAGAGAGAGGGACATAGAGGGGTAACACACAGAGAGAGGGACATAGAGGGGTAACACACAGAGAGGGACATAGAGGGGTAACACACAGAGAGAGACATAGAGGGGTAACACACAGAGAGAGGGACATAGAGGGGTAACACACAGAGAGAGGGACATAGAGGGGTAACACACAGAGAGGGACATAGAGGGGTAACACACAGAGAGAGGGACATAGAGGGGTAACACACAGAGAGGGACATAGAGGGGTAACACACAGAGAGGGACATAGAGGGGTAACACACAGAGAGGGACATAGAGGGGTAACACACAGAGAGGGACATAGAGGGGTAACACACACAGAGAGGGACATAGAGGGGTAACACACAGAGAGATGGACATAGAGGGGTAACACACAGAGAGATGGACATAGAGGGGTAACACACAGAGAGAGAGGGACATAGAGGGGTAACACACAGAGAGAGAGGGACATAGAGGGGTAACACACAGAGGGACATAGAGGGGTAACACACAGAGAGGGACATAGAGGGGTAACACACAGAGAGATGGACATAGAGGGGTAACACACAGAGAGATGGACATAGAGGGGTAACACACAGAGAGAGAGGGACATAGAGGGGTAACACACAGAGAGAGGGACATAGAGGGGTAACACACAGAGGGACATAGAGGGGTAACACAGAGAGAGAGGGACATAGAGGGGTAACACACAGAGAGAGAGGGACATAGAGGGTAACACACAGAGGGACATAGAGGGGTAACACACAGAGAGATGGACATAGAGGGGTAACACACAGAGATGGACATAGAGGGGTAACACACAGAGAGAGGGACATAGAGGGGTAACACACAGAGAGGGACATAGAGGGGGTAACACACAGAGAGGGGGGACATAGAGGGGTAACACACAGAGAGGGGGGACATAGAGGGGTAACACACAGAGAGAGGGACATAGAGGGGTAACACACAGAGAGAGGGACATAGAGGGGTAACACACGAGAGATGGACATAGAGGGGTAACACACAGAGAGAGAGGGACATAGAGGGGTAACACACAGAGGGACATAGAGGGTAACACACACACAGAGGGACATAGAGGGGTAACACACAGAGAGATGGACATAGAGGGGTAACACACAGAGAGATGGACATAGAGGGGTAACACACAGAGAGAGGGACATAGAGGGGTAACACACAGAGAGGGACATAGAGGGGTAACACACAGAGAGGGGGACATAGAGGGGTAACACACAGAGAGAGGGACATAGAGGGGGTAACACACAGAGAGAGGGACATAGAGGGGTAACACACAGAGAGATGGACATAGAGGGGTAACACACAGAGAGAGAGAGGGACATAGAGGGTAACACACAGAGAGGGACATAGAGGGGTAACACACAGAGAGGGACAGAGGGGTGACATAGAGGGGTAACACACAGAGAGATGGACATAGAGGGGTAACACACAGAGAGATGGACATAGAGGGGTAACACACGAGAGAGGGACATAGAGGGGTAACACACAGAGAGAGAGGGACATAGAGGGTAACACACAGAGAGAGAGGGACATAGAGGGGTAACACACAGAGAGAGGGACATAGAGGGGTAACACACAGAGAGAGAGGGACATAGAGGGGTAACACAGAGGGACATAGAGGGTAACACACAGAGAGGGACATAGCGGGGTAACACACAGAGAGAGAGGGACATAGCGGTAACACACAGAGAGATGGACATAGAGGGGTAACACACAGAGAGATGGACATAGAGGGGTAACACACAGAGAGGGACATAGAGGGTAACACACAGAGAGAGAGGGACATAGAGGGTAACACACACAGAGAGAGGGACATAGAGGGGTAACACACAGAGAGAGGGGACATAGAGGGGTAACACACAGAGAGAGGGACATAGAGGAGTAACACACAGAGAGGGACATAGAGGGGTAACACGCAGAGAGAGGGACATAGAGGGGTAACACACAGAGAGGGACATAGAGGGGTAACACACAGAGAGAGGGACATAGAGGGTAACACACAGAGAGGGGGACATAGAGGGGTAACACACAGAGAGGGACATAGAGGGGTAACACACAGAGAGAGGGACATAGAGGGGTAACACACAGAGAGAGGGACATAGAGGGGTAACACACAGAGAGAGGGACATAGGGGTAACACACAGAGAGAGGGACATAGAGGGGTAACACACAGAGAGGGACATAGAGGGGTAACACACAGAGAGAGGGACATAGAGGGGAAACACACAGAGAGGGACATAGAGGGGTAACACACAGAGAGAGGGACATAGCGGGGTAACACACAAGAGATGGACATAGAGGGGTAACACACAGAGAGATGGACATAGAGGGGTAACACACAGAGAGGGACATAGAGGGGTAACACACAGAGAGAGGGACATAGAGGGGTAACACACAGAGAGAGGGACATAGAGGGGTAACACACAGAGAGAGGGACATAGAGGAGTAACACACAGAGAGGGACATAGAGGGGTAACACGCAGAGAGAGGGACATAGAGGGGTAACACACAGAGAGGGACATAGAGGGGTAACACACAGAGAGAGGGACATAGAGGGTAACACACAGAGAGGGGGACATAGAGGGGTAACACACAGAGAGGGACATAGAGGGTAACACACAGAGAGAGGGACATAGAGGGGTAACACACAAGAGAGAGGGACATAGAGGGGTAACACACAGAGAGGGGACATAGGGGTAACACACAGAGAGAGGGACATAGAGGGGTAACACACAGAGAGGGACATAGAGGGTAACACACAGAGAGAGGGACATAGAGGGGAAACACACAGAGAGAGGGACATAGAGGGGTAACACACAGAGAGAGGGACATAGAGGGGTAACACACAGAGAGGGACATAGAGGGGTAACACACAGAGAGAGGGACATAGAGGGGTAACACACAGAGAGGGACATAGAGGGTAGGGTTTGTTTTCCCAAAGATATCTAATACTATTCTGTCTATGGGATCTACTTAATGGAACGTCACATCAACAATGCCATAAAGTTGGGTGACGCTAAACTCGATCAGAAACTTGACAAAATGTACGATTTTATTGAGTACGTCAAACATTAACACATTGTTTACCAATTTTGGTTGAACGGGAAGTTGCTCTGTTGTAAACCTGTCATTTAGAGAGGTGACTATGATGTCTGTTGTGAGAAACGTTGCTACTCTATTCTCTCTAAGCTACGACGCCATGACGTATTATAAGAAGATTCCAGAACTGAAGCAGGTCATTGATCAGATCAACGGTGGATTCTTCAGCCCCAAACAACCAGACCTCTTCAAAGACGTCACCAACATGCTCTTCAACCATGACCGGTGGGTAGCGGCTCAACCCCAAATGGCACCCTGTTCCCTAGATAGTGCACTACCTTCATACCTATAGGCCCTGTTCATAAGTAGTGTACTGTATAGGGAATAGGGTGCCATTTGGGATGCGGGAATACAATTACCAGAAGGGTCAAGGAACGCCGCTCACGTCAATTTGACTGGAACGTTGACTGCAACACACTTCGCAGAACATTATGATTTGAATGGGAATGTTCCGTTCTGGAAATGTGATTTGTATGGCTACAGTACTGTTGGCTGCTGTGGTCCCTCCTGTCCTTCCTAAGTCTTGGCATTGACTGTCTGTTTCTTCAGATTCAAGGTGTTTGCAGACTATGAGGACTACATAAAGAGCCAGGAGAAAGTCAGCCAACTGTATCAGGTAATCATCATTATCACCCGTGTACCTCTAGCGAATAACAACTATATCAGGTAATCATCATTATCCCCCGTGTACCTCTAGCTAATAACAACTATATCAGGTAATCATCATTATCCCCCGTGTACCTCTCGCTAATAACAACTATATCAGGTAATCATCATTATCCCCCGTGTACCTCTCGCTAATAACAACTATATCAGGGAATCATCATTATCCCCCATGTACCTCTAGCTAATAACAACTAAATCAGGTAATCATCATTATCCCCCATGTACCTCTAGCTAATAACAACTATATCAGGTAATCATCATTATCCCCCATGTACCTCTAGCTAATAACAACTATATCAGGTAATCATCATTATCCCCCATGCACCTCTAGCTAATAACAACTAAATCAGGTAATCATCATTATCCCCCATGCACCTCTAGCTAATAACAACTATATCAGGTAATCATCATTATCCCCCATGCACCTCTAGCTAATAACAACTATATCAGGTAATCATCATTATCCCCCGTGTACCTCTAGCTAATAACAACTATATCAGGTAATCATTATCCCCCATGTACCTCTAGCTAATAACAACTATATCAGGTAATCATCATTATCCCCCATGTACCTCTAGCTAATAACAACTATATCAGGTAATCATCATTATCCCCCATGCACCTCTAGCTAATAACAACTAAATCAGGTAATCATCATTATCCCCCATGCACCTCTAGCTAATAACAACTATATCAGGTAATCATCATTATCCCCCATGCACCTCTAGCTAATAACAACTATATCAGGGAATCATCATTATCCCCCATGCACCTCTAGCTAATAACAACTAAATCAGGTAATCATCATTATCCCCCATGCACCTCTAGCTAATAACAACTATATCAGGTAATCATCATTATCCCCCATGCACCTCTAGCTAATAACAACTATATCAGGTAATCATTATCCCCCATGTACCTCTAGCTAATAACAACTATATCAGGTAATCATCATTATCCCCCATGCACCTCTAGCTAATAACAACTATATCAGGTAATCATCATTATCCCCCGTGTACCTCTCGCTAATAACAACTATATCAGGTAATCATCATTATCCCCCATGTACCTCTAGCTAATAACAACTATATCAGGTAATCATCATTATCCCCCGTGTACCTCTAGCTAATAACAACTATATCAGGTAATCATCATTATCCCCCGTGTACCTCTAGCTAATAACAACTATATCAGGTAATCATCATTATCCCCCGTGTACCTCTAGCTAATAACAACTATATCAGGTAATCATCATTATCCCCCGTGTACCTCTCGCTAATAACAACTATATCAGGTAATCATCATTATCCCCCGTGTACCTCTCGCTAATAACGTGGATACGGATCATACAGCATAAAAGATAAGTCTGGCCACAATTACCATTCTATGGTTGTCCTTTGTGGCACAACAGTAGGTACGACAGTGGTGTTAGCAGTACCAAAGTTGTGGGTTCAATTCCCACAGGGATCACATGCTACCCTAAACATGTATGCGCTCACTGTACTGCCAGTCCTATTGGACCAAAGTGTCTAAGTGTCATCATTATATAATGAAGGTTTACTTGCAATGACTGACGTGGTTGTCTTAGCTGAATGCACTGACGTTACATTTCTCTGGATAACAGCTTCTGCTGAATGACCAAAATGTACAAGGAAAGTGGCACAATATAAACTCAGCAAAAAAAGAAACGTCTCCTTCTCAGGACCCTGTCTTTCAAAGATAATTCGTAAAAATCAAAATAACTTCACAGATCTTTTATTGTAAAGGGTTTAAACACTGTTTCCCATGCTTGTTCAATGAACCATAAACAATTAATTAACATGCACCTGTAGAACGGTCATTAAGACACTAACAGCTTACAGACGGTAGGCAATTAAGGTCACAGTTATGAAAACTTAGGACACTAAAGAGGCCTTTCTACTGACTCTGAAAAACACCAAAAGGAAGATGCCCAGGGTCCCTGCTCATCTGCGTGAACGTGCCTTAGGCATGCTGCAAGGAGGCATGAGGACTGCGGATGTGGCCAATAAATTGCTATGTCCGTACTGTGAGACGCCTAAGACAGCGCTACAGGGAGACAGGACGGACAGCTGATCGTCCTCGCAGTGGCAGACCACGTGTAACAACACCTGCACAGGATCGGTACATCTGAACATCACACCTGCGGGACAGGTACAGGATGGCAACAACAACTGCCCGAGTTACACCAGGAACGCACAATCCCTCCATCAGTGCTGACTGTCCGCAATAGGCTGAGAGAGGCTGGACTGAGGGCTTGTAGGCCTGTTGTAAGGCAGGTCCTCACCAGACATCACCGGCAACAACGCCTATGGGCACAAACCCACCGTCGCTGGACCAGACAGGACTGGCAAAAAGTGCTCTTCACTGACGAGTCGCGGTTTTGTCTCACCAGGGGTGATGGTCGGATTCGCATTTATCGTCGAAGGAATGAGCGTTACACCGAGGCCTGTACTCTGGAGCGGGATCAATTTGGAGGTGGAGGGTCCGTCATGGTCTGGGGCGGTGTGTCACAGCATCATCGGACTGAGCTTGTTGTCATTGCAGGCAATCTCAACGCTGTGCGTTACAGGGAAGACATCCTCCTCCCTCATGTGGTACCCTTCCTGCAGGCTCATCCTGACATGACCCTCCAGCATCACAATGCCACCAGCCATACTGCTCGTTCTGTGCGTGATTTCCTGCAAGACAGGAATGTCAGTGTTCTGCCATGGCCAGCGAAGAGCCTGGATCTCAATCCCATTGAGCACGTCTGGGACCTGTTGGATCAGAGGGTGAGGGCTAGGGCCATTCCCCACAGAAATGTCCGGAAACTTGCAGGTGCCTTGGTGGAAGAGTGGGGTAACATCTCATAGCAAGAACAGGCAAATCTGGTGCAGTCCATGAGGAGGAGATGCACTGCAATACTTAATGCAGCTGGTTGGCCACACCAGATACTGACTGTTACTTTAGATTTTGACCCCCTCTTTGTTCAGGGACACATTATTCAATTTCTGTTAGTCACATGTCTGTGGAACTTGTTCAGTTTGTCTGTTGTTGAATCTTGTTGTGTTCATACAAATATTTACACATGTTAAGTTTGCTGAAAATAAACACAGTTGACAGTGAGAGGACGTTTATTTTTTTACTGAGTTTATATTATCATGTTGTTGTTTTTTCTAATAGAACCCGAGGGAGTGGACCAAGATGGTGATCAAGAACATCGCTGCATCCGGAAAGTTCTCTAGCGACCGCACCATCACCGACTACGCCACGGAGGTGTGGGGGGTGGAGCCTACAGACCTGAAGATCCCACCCCCCAATGAGCCACGCGAGGCCCTCGACAAGACAGCCAGGGTGCTGAGGGAGAAGTGAGGCTGCCTGTTGTGGTGTGGCCAGGGTGAAGTTTCCCCCTAGATGCTGATCTAGTCAGTTTAGCATTTCCCCCCATTTAATGGTTAAGGTTAGGATTGGGAGATGGGGAAGCTGATCCTTGATCTGTACCAAGGGAAAACATCACCCCAGACTGCCTGATGTTATTTAAAGGGAAAATCTGGGATTCAGACAACAAAGTGGTCACCCCGCAAATGTATACACGGAACTGTGGATGCCATGCCATCCATGAGATCGAAACGTTTTAACCCTTTACCGTGTTTGTTTACAATGATGTAAAGCAAGTCAAAAAATCTAAATACCAATCCCAGATTGCCCCTTTTAACTCAATAAACTGGGCTCTTTATGTAAGGCAGTTGACTACTTAACTGATGCAAAATAACAGTCTGTTACATACTTTCCGCATCAACTAACAATGTTCTATTTTTCTGAATCCATCTTCTAAATACAAGGTGCTACACTGTTGCTACCGAAGTCTTACCCTGTCTTTCAGTTGCCAGTGAGTGGTCCATTCTGAACAGAACTGGCTCAAACTGTACTTGAAAGTGAATTTATCAAGAAAGTTTATTATGACGCTTAATTCTCTAATATTCAGTATTGTTACTTAAAAATAAATCTAATCGTCTCTGATCTGATGTCTTTTTAATGTTATTAACTTTTAATAGTAATATTATGAATACTGACAAGTATGAGAAAGACTAGTGCAATACAAAATCTGACTCAAACATGGACACACCCCCATGAAAGTTCCAGTGAGGACATAAGACATGACAATGAACAGACCATGTTCCTTCCTGTTGGTACAGTAGGACGCTCTTCCCCCTAAAATGTTATGCTTAGCCACCGGACTATCTATAGCAGGGATCATCAACTAGATTCAGCCGCGGGACCATTATTACATTTTTTTCTTGAGCGGATGGTCAGGGGGCCGAAACATAATTATAAATCATTTGTAGACTGCAAATTGACCGCAAGAAGCCCAGACAGACATTAATATTTGACTAAAACGTAATCATTTCAAACCTCGGTTAAATTTGTATACGATCGCATAGCTCTTTTTTATGCTTGCAAATACTTTTGAACAGATTTCCAAAACTAAAATCACTTGGAGATGATTTGCTGGTGTTCTTACAGTCTTATATTTTACATTTTAGCAGACGCTCTTATCCAGAGCGACTTACAGTTAGTGAGTGCATACATTTTTCATACTCGCCCCCCCGTGGGAATCGAACCCACATCCCTGGCGTTGCAAGCGCCACGCTCGACCAACTGAGCTACAGGAGACCATATGTCCAACATTTTAAAAAATCAATACTGTATTTGTTTTTAACTTGGAGTATCCTAAGTATTCACTGTAGGGGACTATATGCTCTATGTTCCATTGGAGTATTCACTGTAGGGGACTATATGCTCTATGTACCATTGGAGTATTCACTGTAGGGGACTATATGCTCTATGTTCCATTGGAGTATTCTAAGTATTCACTGTAGGGGACTATATGCTCTATGTTCCATTGGAGTATTCTAAGTATTCACTGTAGGGGACTATATGCTCTATGTTCCATTGGAGTATTCTAAGTATTCACTGTAGGGGACTATATGCTCTATGTTCCATTGGAGTATTCTAAGTATTCACTGTAGGGGACTATATGCTCTATGTTCCATTGGAGTATTCTAAGTATTCACTGTAGGGGACTATATGTTCTATGTTCCATTGTCTGTGGGCTTGAAGTGCAATCTGGTACAGCTGGGAAGAAACACACATTCTATCTCATTGTACTACTGCACAGTAAAAGTACACACATTCTAGCTCATTGTACATTTGAGTCATTTAGCAGACGCTCTTATCCAGAGCGATTTACAGTTAGTGAGTGCATACATTATTATTATTATTATTTCTTTTCATACTGGCCCCCCCTGGGAATCGAACCCACAACCCTGGCGTTGCAAACGCCATGCTCTACCAACTGAGCTACATCCCTGCCGGCCATTCCCTCCCCTACCCTGGTCGACGCTGGGCCAATTGTGCGCTGCCCCATGGGTCTCCCGGTCACGGCCGGCTACGACAGAGCCTGGATTCGAAACAGGATCTCTAGTGGCACAGCTAGCACTGCGATGCAGTGCCTTAGACCACTGCGCCACTCGGGAGACTACTGCACAGTAAAAGTACACACATTCATGTGTAGGTTGGATTTAAGAACCTCACAACTTTCCCTAAATCACAAATGTTCTTAACTTCTACAAGATCAGCATGTGAAAAGGCACCACATTTGTCATCTTCAGCGTGCAGGACACGGGTTGGCCAAAGTCTTCAAACTGCATAAAACAAAACAAATAACCCAAGGTCAGTGGTTTCTAGCTACTAGAGTACGGCGGAGTCCCAAATGGCACCCTATTCACTATATAGCGCACTAGCTTTTATCGGCTCTGGTCAAAAGTAGTGCACTATATAGGGAATAGAGTGCCATTTAGGCCGCAGAGATACTCCTAGCATCGATACTCCTAGCATTGATACTCCTAGCATCGATACTCCTAGCATCGATACTCCTAGCATCGATACTCCTAGCATCGATCTATGTTCTAATGGTCACACAGCCAGTACTATCTTTACACCCTGTTGTTTCTCTGCATGATGTTATGAAGAACGCTCTCGAAACCTGGAACATGCCGATACATCTGGAAAAGGGGAACAATGGATATCAGTTCAGAAATGTTTTGAGCTTAACTAGTCCTAAAGTAGAGACGTGACCGGGGTGAGATGGATAGAGGAGGGAGGGAGACAGACAGAGACGCCTCACCATGCTGAGGGGATGGGCTGGCTACTTCCTCCTCCATGTTGATGTACGGAGCCACCAGAATCGCACCATCAACAGCATAGCCTGGTTTCCGGATCTGCTTGTACTCTATCCAACAGATGATGATCTCTTGCTCTTTCCAACTCCTTCGCTGTCAAGCCAAACATGGAAACATGTCATGACAAACATTTCTGTCATAGATCCATTATTAATGTTATGTTCAATCATTGACCTCGCGGCCAAACTGTTTGGCATGACAATGTGAAAAGTTTTGCCTGCCTGACAGACAGACTGGTGCCAGTCACAGACAGTAAAGACAACAGGAAAAATAACAATTGAGTGCGCCATAGATCAGTTGAATATAAAAATTATGACTAGTTGAGAAAGCCATGCAATGATTTTCGATAACTGTGAAGGTTGATAAACTCATATCACTGTCTGCTCATTTGCTCATGTTGACCACTAGAGGGAGCTACAGACGTATCTAACGTTGACCACTAGGGGAGCTACAGACATATCTAATGTCGACCACTAGGGGGAGCTACAGACTTATCTAATGTTGACCACTAGGGGAAGCTACAGACTTCTCTAATGTTGACCACTAGGGGGCGCAACAGACTTCTCTAATGTTGACCACTAGGGGGCGCAACAGACGTGTCTAACGTTGACCACTAGGGGGCGCTACATACTTATTTACCGTTGACCACTAGGGGGAGCTACAGACTTCTGTTCACCAGTGACATAATAATATGCATGGGAGGATCTCAATGGCATTTCCTTGATTCCTCCTGTCCTCCTCTCCTTCTTCTCAAAACCCATTAGAGGAGAAGGTTGGAGTGGAGGGACCTCTGACCTCATCCAATGGCTTTTGAGAAGGAGGCGAGGAGAGAGAGGGGGTGAGGAATCATTGATGTTCTCCCTATATTTCCCGATTCTCCACGCTTTCACCAAAGTCCCTGTCATGGATTTAAAAACATATTGGATTGTTGTAGGAACTGTCTGGAGGGAGTAACTCACCTTGCTCCTGTATCTTCACAGCGTCATTGGTCACCACCCTCCATGGAGAGTTCACACATCTCCATTTGGGGGAAAAGAGTCTGGAATGAAACCAAATCTTAAAAAACATTAAACTCCTTTTTCCTGAAGTCTACACAATCTGAAGTCACTACTTCAGCTTGTTCCCACAAATCTAAAATCATTGGATTGATGGAGGCATGGGATAGAGGGAGTTCCCACCATATTTCTCACACGTCATTTTCTTTCAAATCCGTGAAGGGAAGTAGACCAATGCACACTTTGGGAGGAAGGATAAATAATTGGGACGTAGCCAGAGACTCGCCCAGGGAATGTCCCCTCAGACAGACCTGGCTGCTCGTGCTGCATGTCTTTACCCACTGGTACAGGTAGAGGGCGCCAAAGGTCATCCCTGCCCCACTGGGCTCTCCATAACCTGGCCTCCCCACTGGACTCTCCATAACCTGGGGACCCCACTGGACTCTCCATAACCTGGGGGACCCCACTGGACTCTCCATAACCTGGGGGACCCCACTGGACTCTCCATAACCTGGGGGACCCCACTGGACTCTCCATAACCTGGGGGAGAAGGTGACAAAGCAGCCCTTCATGACGTCATTATGGCTGCTTTCCAAATGGCACCCTATTCCCTATATAGTGCACAACTATTGACCAGAGCCATCTGGGCCCTGGTCAAATGGGCCATGGTCAAATGTAGACCACTATATAAGGAATATGGTGCCATTTGGGACGTAGTCAGTAACTACCAGATGAGCTACAGTACCTACCACATGAACGTCCTATAGACTTCTGAGAATGAATGAATTAATGCATTTTTTATTTTTGTCAAATCGCCATTGATGACCCATCCCTAAGTCTGGTAATGGCCAATATATGTGTATACAGTTGTTTGTTTCCTGAGAGGCAACAATCATAGAAGTCATTGTATCATTTGCTCCATATCAAATCAATAGGGTCAGACCTGAACTGGCCGACTTTTACACCAGAGGGAGTAGACAACATGTATCCATGGAAACGGGCAGAGAATGACAGCTATGTACACCATACAGAACTAAGGTCACATTATTCAGTCTGGACAGCCCCTGGGAACTAACAGAGAAAAGATAAGACAACGACGTTGTCCATTTAGGTCTACACAAAATGGAAATGTGTCTTTTGGCGCTCTGGCTTACAGAGAAAGTCAAAAACGTAATATATCCTTCATTCAGACTTTATCAGGGCAAGATGATGTAGTTGGGAATGGTAGGCCAAAACAATGGTAGCCTAGTGATGTGGATTATAATTTACAAGACATGACACATCTACAGTTGAAGTCGGAAGTTTACATACAGTTAGGTTGGAGTCATTAAAACTCGTTTTTTTCAACCACTCCACAAATTTCTTGTTAACAAACTATAGTTTTGGCAAGTCGGTTAGGACATCTACTTTGTGCATGACACAAGTAATTTTTCCAACAATTGTTGACAGACAGATTATTTCACTTATAATTCACTGTATCACAATTCCAGTGGGTCAGAAGTTTACATACACTAAGTTGACTGTGCCTTTAAACAGCTTGGAAAATTCCAGAAAATGATGTCATGGCTTTAGAAGCTTCTGATAGGCTAATTGACACCGTTTGAGTCAATTGGAGGTGTACCTGTGGATGTATTTCAAGGCCTACCTTCAAACTCAGTGCCTCTTTGCTTGACATCACGGGAAAATCAAAAGAAATCAGCCAAGACCTCAGAAAAAAAATAGTAGACCTCCACAAGTCTGGTTCATCCTTGGGAGCAATTTCCAAACGCCTGAAGGTACCACGTTCAATAGTTCGCAAGTATAAACACCATGGGACCACGCAGCCGTCATTCCGCTCAGGAAGGAGACGTGTTCTGTCTCCTAGAGATGAACGTACTTTGGTGCGAAAAGTGCAAATCAATCCCAGAACAACAGGAAAGGACCTTGTGAAGATGCTGGAGGAAATAGGTACAAAAGTATCTATAGCCACAGTAAAACAAGTCCTATATTGACATAACCTGAAAGGCCGCTCAGCAAGGAAGAAGCCATTGCTCCAAAACCACCATAAAAAAGACAGACTACGGTTTGCAACTGCACATGGGGACAAAGATCGTACTTTTTGGTAAAAAATTTTTTTTGAGAAATGTACTCTGGTCTGATGAAACAAAAATAGTACTGTTTGGCCATAATGACCATTGTTATGTTTGGAGGAAAAAGGGGTATGCTTGCAAGCTGAAGAACACCATCCTAACCGTGAAGCACGGGGGTGTCAGCATCATGCTGTGGGGGTGCTTTGCTGCAGGAGGGACTGGTGCACTTCACAAAATAGATGGCATCATGAGGAAGGAAAATTATGTGGATAGATTGAAGCAACATCTCAAGACATCAGTCAGGAAGTTAAAGCTTGGTCGCAAATGGGTCTTCCAAATGGACAATGACCCCAAGCATACTTCCAAAGTTGTGGCAAAATGGCTTAAGGACAACAAAGTCAAGGTATTGGAGTGGCCATCACAAAGCCCTGACCTCAATCCTATAGAAAATGTGTGGGCAGAACTGAAAAAGCGTTTGCGAGCAAGGAGGCCTACAAACCTGACTCAGTTACACCAGCTCTGTCAGGAGGAATGGGCAAAAATTCCCCAACTTATTGTGGGAATCTTGTGGAAAGCTACCCAAAAAGTTTGACCCAAGTTAAACAATTTAAAGGCAATGCTACCGAATACAAATTGAGTGTATGTAAACTTCTGACCCACTGGGAATGTGATGAAAGAAATAAAAGCTGAAATAAATCATTCTCTCTACTATTATTCTGACATTTCACATTCTTAAAATAAAGTGGTGATCCTAACTGACCTAAAACAGGGAATTTTTACTAGGATTAAATGTCAGGGATTGTGAAAAAACTGAGTTTAAATGTATTTGGCTAAGGTGTATGTAAACCCTCCGACTTCAACTGTATTCTCATAGATGAATTACTGGTAGGCTATGATGACATAAGCAGGCTGTCTCTCTCTTCTATTGAGCCTGGGGATGAGGTTAGCCATGGCAACGCTGAAAGAAGTGCAAATACAGTGGTATAGGCTGACTACAGAATCAGAATATGAAGGTTTAGGCTACGGTACTTACTAGTGTGACTGTTCCGTTGTAACAGTTGTCAGTTTGTTGTGTGACTCCTTCTTTTCAGCCCCAGGGGTTTGCATTGGTGTTTTCATTTTCAGTATCTCTTTTCCTAATTTTGAAGTGTGACATGCAGAGATCTTGACTTCGGGCCAGACATAGGAGAGAACGCGTAGGTCCACTTCCTGATGACACGGAAGATTGTGAAATATGAGGTGAATGGGGTGGTCTACGTGCAATGGGAAGCAATATTCTGATTGGCTCACAATAGTTATAAACGTCAACATGTTGATTAGGCTACACACACACATTGGGATATATAATATGAGTTCTGTTTGATAACCGCAGGCTACAGAGGGAAAGGGAGTCCAGACCCACTCATTATCATATGGGGAGGCAGGTAGCTTAGTGGTTAAGAGGTTGTGCCAGTAACCGAAACGTCGCTGGTTCTAATCCCCGAGCCGACTAGGTGAAAAATCTGTAGATGTGCCCTTGAGCAAGGCACTTAACCCTAATTGCTCCTTTAAGTCAAGGGAAGGGAGTGACAGTTACCTTGTTGAAACGTTACCCTGCAAAATGTCGAGGGAAGGGAGTGACAGTCAGCTATTCATGTCACTGTCTGTCACTTGTGTGTGTAGACTTATACAATTCAGACCACATTCTCATGCCAAAGTTAAATTAACTTTTGTTCAATTAAGTTAACGTTTTATTTCAACCTATGCCTTTTATTTGTCATGTTTAGTCATTTATTTGCAAAGGATAATATGTGTATTTATATATATTTTTGACATAAAAGCTATTTAGAAACAATTACAGTTTTAAACTGATGCATTGGCCTTGAAGAGGAATTTTTGAATATCATATGGACGCCGGCGTCCATACTTGGATACTTGGGCTGGTGCGCCGTTGCTCCTCGCATACTCTCTCCTCGCCTCCTTCTCAAAACCCATTGGAGGAGAAGGTCAGAGGGGTGGGACCTATTTACACACCATTACAGAGGTGCGGGACATATTTAGTGAGTGCATATATTATTCCCCCCCATAATTTGACATTTGAAATGTCTCTATTCCATTGAAACTTTTGTGAGTATAATGTTTACTGTTAATTTTTTATGATTTTTTTCACTTTGTTTATTATCTCTTTCACGGGTTTTGGCAATGTAAACATGTTTCCAATGCCAATAAAGCCCTTTGAATTTAATAGAGATTCTCCCAATGACTGAATCCGTGCGAATTTAGATTTTACCAGAGACTGCATCCGTACGACTGGAGAGCGGTTCAACGCGTCACCACCCCTTCCTCCCTGAAGAGCGGTTCAAAATCCGAAAGGAGATGCAGCAGGACGTAGAATGCATTTTAGCGTACTGAACAAGAACAAACCGTTTGACAATGGAATGTAATAAAGTAGGCTAACAGCGATACGCCACCCCCAAACAAGAAGTTTAATCATCATGTTTCGGAAGGGTTTATTTGAGACAAAATCGGACGGACCGTTGTGAAACTTTTGTAGCGGTCTCCCTAAAACACGACCAGAGAGTCAGTGGAGTTGCTCTGGGTAAGTTTGTAGAATTTTTGTACATATTTATTATTTTAAAACATGTCAACTTACTTCATTACCTACCAGGCTTGTAGGCTACGATCCCAAAAAGCTAATATAAAATGAAACGGTGTGGTTTAGTTCTTACCCCCCGCCGACGACATTTCAACATGTTCTTCATGCAACGCCCTGAGTCTTTCGCTTTCTTCAAGCCTATTTTCCTTGCCTGCAAATCGACGTTACTAGACCGTTACACTTTTTCAAAGCATTATCATCACAAAAAGTATGACAGAAATGCTCCAGTTGTGCGTACCTCGTTACAATGTATCGATGTTCCAATCGTCACGTTTCAACAAGGTAACAAGTAGAATTTAGTCTGGTTACTTTGTTGCAACATGTTAATAAAACCGAGTCACTGTGATAAATATGGGTTGTTTTTATGAATTCGAAGGACCAATAAAAAGGGATAAAAATACGTAGGTGCTGGAGTTTATGCCGGTAGCAACCACCACAGGGTGTCCGTTCAGAACACGAGGAAGCAGTAGTTCCAGTTCAAGGTTTAATGAAGATCCACACACACATGCAACACCATTCTCTCTGATACTAATTGTGGTTCTGTAAAGATAAGAGGAGAACTTAGGCTATAGCACAGTATGGGAAAAATATGCCTATTTGCATGTCAACAACTAAACAGGCTATGTGGACCCAAACACATGATAGATGCACAAAGAACAATAGAGCAATGTGGTCCTCTGTAGCTCAATTGGTAGAGCATGGCGCTTGTAACGCCAGGGTAGTGGGTTCGATCCCCGGGACCACCCATACGTAAAAATGTATGCGCACATGACTAAGTCGCTTTGGATAAAAACGTCTGCTAAATGGCATATTATTATATTATAGAAATAACTACACATTATAAAACAACATAAGCATGAGCGATCTACAACCGAAAATAGCCTAGCACCACAGACAAATGCTAACAAACGCTAATAAGCATGCTAAATAGTCATGCATTCCGGATAACAATGCTAATGCTAGCGGGAGTACGCAAGCTAGCTTAACACAAATGGTACATATTTACAACAGACGCAATTTAGCTCCAAACAACAAGACATCAGGATTTTGGCACATACATTTAGCTGCATGCACAATAAACAACAGAAAGAAAAGCAATTTCTTCTAAGGAGGTAGTATAAGCAGGAGAGAAAAACAGGTTGGTCATCAGAATGGAAACTACAGACTGCATAAGGCCCTGCCTGCCTGAGGCCCTGCCTGATTGGTTATTACCCTAAGTCCGGGAAAAAGGCTGCTGATTGGCTAATAAAATTATGATGATTGGCGTGACATTATTCCAATAGGAAAACCAAAAGAAAGTTGGGGTCTTGGAAAGGAGATGAGCTGGCCGTTTTTTTTACAACCGCCCCCAAATGTGTTGTACATATTTGCTTCAACAGACAAGCCAGATAAGGGTCCGTAGCTTCTTGAGGAAGGGCGGGCAGCTGGATGAGTCGAGCAGCAGGCCTGACGTAGGTTCTGTCCTTGACTTGGATCTCTGCTGTCCTCACTTTCCCGTCTGCTCCAGGGATAACTGACTTGAAAGTTCCAACTTGCCAGAAGCCCCCACTCTTAAATTAAAGAAGTTTGGAACCACCAAGACTCTTACTAGAGCTGGCCGCCCGGCCAAACTGAGCAATCGGGGGAGAAGGGCCTTGGTCAGGGAGGTGACCAAAAACCTGATGGTCACTCTGACAGAGCTCCAGAGTTCCTCTGTGGAGATGGGAGAACCTTCCGGAAGGACAACCATCTCTGCAGCACTCCACCAATTAGGCCTTTAGGATAGAGTGGCCAGACGGATCATCACAACAGTCCTAACTATAAGGTCTTCTTTATCCTTGTGCCACTTATGGCGGCCTTGAAGTGCAGGTATGTAGTTCCGTGTGAAGCAGTGCCAGAAATGGTTGGCTAGAACCTGGCTGTGTCTCCATGTTTTGCGACTGAGCAGTTCAGACTCTGGGTAGACCACCTGTGGTAGTGACGAGTCTGGCCGCACCCATGAGAAGAGAGAGGAGTGACTGGATCCGGATCCGCAATGTCCGACGACACATATCCCAAGGGCTTGGAGTTCAAGATCCCTTATATTTCGATTAGGACAGTCTCAGCACCTCTTCGGAGATGGTCTGTGCACCAAGAGTGGTTTGCAGGGCAGTCTTGATGGATCTGATCTCCCTCTCCCAGCATCCTCCAAAGTGTGGTGCACTTGGTGGGTTGAAGGCGAAGCGAATCTTCTGACTGTCTAACTGTTCCTGGAGCTGTGGGTTGAGAGTCACGAAGGCCTCCTGTAACTCTCGCTCTCCTCCCTTGAAATTTGTTCCTCGATCGGACAGGATCTCAAAGGGCTTTCCCCTTCGAGCGACGAAGCATCTGAATTAGGAATAAATCAGAATCCATGTTCGTCAGTAGATCCACGTGTACAGCCCGGGTGATCGTGTACTTAAAGATGATGCCCCATCTCTTTTCATTTCTTCGGCCAATCTTAATGATATACGGTCCAAAGCAGTCCACACCTATAGAATAAAATGTGGGCTTGTGGAGCCGTAGTCGGGCTGGAGGCAGGTCAGCCATCCTAGGTACATCTGGTTGGCCACTTCCTGCATTCAGTGCAGCCAAGCTGAAAACAGCGAATGGCTGCCCTCCCTCTCAGAATCCAGAACCTTCGACGTAACTCAGCAAACACCCTCTCTGGGCCCGGGTGCCTCAGCAACCTGGTGAGCGGAAGACCTGGGTCCAGAACCAATGGGTGAAGAACGTCAGGGCCCAGCTGGTCACACCTCCGAAGGCGACCTCTAACACAAATCAGTCCAGTGACCTGAGACAGCTGTGGAAGTTCATTCTCCCAAATAAGCCTACGCTTGGAGAAGATCTTCAGGTAGGTCTGGGTCATTCCACCCTCTTCTCTTATCCCAGAGCCTCTGGACCACAACCTTGGGCCGTGTGGTGTATGGCACGATGAACCCCAGTGGATCGTACTGGCAGGCAAGGATCCGATATATGTTGCGCATGGTGGGTTCAACTTTCTCCATGTGACCTTGCTTGTAGCCAAGAGTGTCAGACAGACATTGCCATGGTAATCCAAGGGTGTGCTCTTGGGGTTCCACGTCATCCACCGTTCTCCGACCTGGACTCTTGAGGTATGTGTTCGATGACTGCTGGAAGGTTGCTGGCCCACTGGCATAGATCAAATCCTCCCTCAGCAGTACTGGCTCTTACATTTTAGAGTAATCCGCAGAGGGGAGGCTTTGCAGACAGTTGTCTACATAGAAAGTGTTCTATAGAAAAGCGCACATCTTCTTCGGGCTCACTGTGGTGGAACACATGCTCATGAAGGGCAAACATGGCGCAGCAGGGGCTACATGTCGTCCCAAGGGGAAGAACCTGCCACTCGTAGACATCAGCGTAACCATCACGGTTTAGGTCTCGCCACAGAAATCGGAGAAGAGGCTGGTCTTCGGGTAGCAGGCGGACTTGATGGAACATCCCCTTTATGTCACTGCTGATGGCCACAGAGTGTTCCCGGAAACGGAGAAGGACTCCAAGCAGAGTAGCTCCCAAGGTAGGTCCGGGAAAGAGTTGTTCGTTCAAGCTCTTGCCCCTGTAGTTGAAGGAACAGTTGAAGACGACTCTGTTTTTCCCCATTGTGATGGACCATATGATGGGGAATGTACCAACCTTGGTACTCTTCGACTGCTACTGGGGATACCTTCTTAACGTGGCCGGACTCCACCAACTTGTGAATCTCTGCGTTGTACACTGCTGCTTCCTCTGGATCCTTGGATGGACTCTTCTTTGTCCCTCGCAGATGAGCCAGTACTGCCTCCTTCCTCCCTTGGAAGCTCTGAAGGTTCTTCTTCCACAAAAGGGGAGTGGCGTACCTTTTGAACCCCGTCCACTTCGACCCTGACTGTCTTCTCCTCCAGTAGATGCATGGCTTCTACATCTTGTCTGGACCGTGTCACGAGCTTCTCACTCCTGTACGGTAGCGTATCCAACTGCCAGAGCTTCTCTACATGGCTGAAGAGCTCTGCAAATGGAGAGACAAGGGATATATGAAGGCACTGTTGTGGCGCAAGACTTTGCTGCAGGAACTTTGAACGACCTTGAAGGGTCCATCCGAGCTGAGTCTCGATGGCGGCAGGTCCGCCAGGGGGACCCAAATGCGCTGGCTCTGTTGGGGTGATTTTAGATGGGGATAGTCTGATCCGATGAGCCTGGTCCAGTGTCTGGTCCAGCGGTTGAAGGGGTAGGCCTTTTTTGAGGTGCTGATATCTGTTCTTAAGGGCTTCGACCGGGTAGGTGTGCAGTGCAAGGCCCAACTCTTCAGCTGTGAAGGCTCTGTGGATGTCAAAGGACCTGTTTGGTTGAGTAACAGGGGCCACAGAGAATGACACAGAAGCTCCATGGATGACTCGGATATCTTGACGCACCGTACGAAGTGCCAAGTCCTCAGGATTTCCTTGGAGGCCTTGCTGCTCTGCTGCTTCGTGTAGAAGTATAGTGCGCTCCGACCCGCCGTCCAACAGGGCGTACGTGTCAAGTGACTTGTTGCCGCTCCGCAAGATGACTCGACTCATCTTCAGCAGCACCTTGCTGCTGCCAGAAGGTTGATGAACATAGAGGGTCTCTGCGGTGGAGCTCACCAGGCAAATGCTCTGTTGTTGACGCCTTTTGTGCTGGCGGTCTTCATAGCATTCGTGCTAGCGTTCTTTTGTAGCAGTCGGGCTAGTGTTGACCTCGTGGAGAATCTCAAGATGCTGCTTCTCGCACTTCTTGCACTTGGCCTTGAGAGTACACTAAGCTGCTTGGTGTTGGCGTCCACACGTCCAACATCTTTCATTTGTCTTGATCCAGGATTCTTTCTGTTCTTTGGAAAGGAGCTGAAAGTTGTTGCATTGATTCATGTAATGCTGCGTGGTGTTGCAGAACGGACAATACTTCTTTGGCTTCTCCCGTGACCTTTCCTCCGGAGACTGGTTCTTTGCAGAGAGTTCGACTTCGTCCTCTCTCTGCTCACCTCCATGGAGGATGGTGATGGTCTTGGGGAAGGATTTGTCTTTACACTGATCTCGGCGTGAGCTAGGGTGGTCCCTGCTTTGTTCGCTGCTGAACTGCGTGCCATCTAGTTGCACTCACCTCGTACTCGAGCCACTCTGCCAGGTGAAGGAGGGTTGGAATGGGTGTCTTGATGGGGTTCACACATCTCTTGAAGCTGGCTCTTAGGTCGTGTGGTAACTTCGCTAAGAGGCGGGAGACGTGTGAGCCACACCTCAGTTCTGTCTGTCCATTACTCCCTAGCTGATCCAATATGCCAACCAAGGCACACACCCTCAGAGCGAATCTTCGGAATGCCTTGGTATCACCACTTTTGATGTTGGGCCATCCATTAAACCTGCGACGCGTTGGCGGGCAAGCTGGTGGGGCTGGCCATACAGTTCTGTGAGGGACTCTATGGGTACCTGCTGTTGCTGTAGGAGTCGGCAATTAGCAAAGCCTCTTCCAACTTCAGGTGGTCCACCAATATCTGAAACTTGAAGCACTCTGTTGCATCTACAGGCAGCACATTGTCGAGGGCCACCTTCAGCCTTGCAAACTCTCTCGTGGGTCTTCATTGATGAAGTTGGGGATTTTAGGAGTTGGTCCACGGTAGACGCGCTCCCGGCTGGGTGGAGAAGGTGTGCGGTAGCGGACCGGTGAGTGCCGATGACGATCAGGTGAGTAGTCGCGGCGGTGACAGTCAGGTGTAGGCTGACCGTAGCGGTCAGGTGAGTAGTCGCGGCGGTGACAGTCAGGTGTAGGCTGACCGTAGCGGTCAGGTGAGTAGTCGCGGCGGTGACAGTCAGGTGTAGGCTGACCGTAGCGGTCAGGTGAGGGCTGACGTTGGCGATCCTGTGAAGTCAGCCCTCTAGGTGGCGCTGTAGGCCTACGAGTTCTGCAATGAGAAGTCGACCGGTCTCGCTGGTGCGATGGCTCACGACGTCGAGGGGTTGACTGAGGTAGATAATGACGGCGAGGATGACTGGTCTGAGAAGGAGAGCCCTCTGATCCCAAGGTTTTCAATGAGCTGCTCTAGCTTATCACGCTGCCTTTGTGACTGCAGTTTATCATCTCTGGTTGTCACCAGCTATGCCCGCTCAGGCTGACTTTGATGATGACAATCTATAGTCGAGGTGCGCCTGCTATGGGGGGGCCGGTGAGTTGGCCATTAATGAAGGTGAGGCTCCATCCTCACTGTTGGGGGTCAGCCTGGGTAGTGACTTGAACTGTCGGGGACCCATTTGAAGCGGATTAATTTAGCTCTTCCGATTTAGCTCCAGTATCTCCCGTGTCAACTTCTCAGTTTCCTCTCCTATCAGCTTCAGGCACGTTACGACTGTTCTGGAAGAACAACGGGTTTCTCTCTCATCTTGTACAGGAGGGTAGCTGCTGCTGGTCTTGTTGTGAGAGTAATTAATTCCACTCACAGCGTCCTCTGCTCGTGGTCCCTCGTTGGAGAGGTGTGTTGTGGTGTGTGTGTGGTTTCTGCCTTGACTCGTAGCTTTACCTCATAGTCGACCAGACGATGTGGGGGGGCGAGTCTGACGGCGGGGACGAACCCACAACTTGTGGAGGATCTTGTCTGGAGACTGGCATCCTTGAACTTTGGCAGTTACTGAATCTGTCTCGTAAGGACCATGAAAATTATGGGTTGTTTTTATGAATTCGAAGGACCAATAAAAAGGGATAAAAATACGTAGGTGCTGGAGTTTATGCCGGTAGCAACCACCACAGGGTGTCCGTTCAGAACACGGGGAAGCAGTAGTTCCAGTTCAAGGTTTAATGAAGATCCACACACACACATGCAACACCATTCTCTCTGATACTAATTGTGGTTCTGTAAAGAAAAGAGGAGAACTTAGGCTATAGCACAGTATGGGAAAAATATGCCTATTTGCATGTCAACAACTAAACATGCTATGTGGACCCAAACACATGATAGATGCACAAAGAACAATAGAGCAATGTAGAAATTACTACACATTATAAAACAACATCATAAGCATGAGAGATCTACAACCGAAATTAGCCTAGCACCACAGACAAATGCTAACAAATGCTAATAAACGTGCTAAATAGTCATGCATTCCGGATAACAATGCTAATGCTAGCGGGAGTACGCAAGCTAGCTAGCTAACAAGATTAACACAGACACTATTTAGCTCCAAACAACAAGACATCAGGATTTTGGCACTTACATTTATGCTAAGTCCCGGGGGAAAGCCTGCTGATTGGCTAATAAAATGATGATGATTGGCGTGACCTTATTCCAATAGGAAAACCAAAAGAAAGTTGGGGACTTGGAAAGGAAATGAGATGGCCGTTTTTACACACTGCATGGATCATTTGGCTCTTTGTCCCTAGCTAGCTGCCCAGGGAAAGTAGAGTATATACAAAAGTATGTGGACACCCCTTCAAATTAGTGGATTCGTCTATTTCAGCCACGACCCGTTGCTGACAGGTGTATAAAATCGAGCACACAGTCATGCAATCTCCATAGACATACATTGGCCGTAGAATGGCCTTACTGAAGAGCTCAGTGACTTTTTAACGTGGCAACATCATAGGATGCCACCTTTCCAAGCCAGTTTCTCAAATTTCTGCCCTGCTAGAGCTGCCCGATCAACCATAAGCGCTGTTATTGTGAAGTGGAAACATCTAGGCGCAACAATGGCTTAGCCGTGAAGTGGTCATTGTTTCAAAAAGCACTTACACAGCCTGGAGGTGTGTTGGGTCATTGTCCTGTTGAAAAATGTAACACTTTTCTGGTTACTAAATAATTCCATATATGTTATTTCATAGTTTTGATGTCTTCACTATTATTCTACAATGTAGAAAATAGTAAAAACAAAGGAAAAACCCTTGAATGAGTAGGTGTCTCCAAACTATTTAACCAAGAAGGAGAGTGATGGAGTGCTGCATCAGATTACCTCCCCCGACCTCAACCCAATTGAGATGGTTTGGGATGAGTCAGATGGCAGAGTGAAGGAAAAGCAGCCAACAAGTGCTCAGCATATGTGGTAACTCCTTCAAGACTGTTGGGAAAAGCATTCCAGGTGAAGCTGGTTGAGAGAATGCCAAGAGTGTGCAAAAGCTGTCAAGGCAGAGGGTGGCTATTTGAAGAATCTCAAATATAAAATATATTTTGATTTGTTTAACACGTTTTTGGTTACTACATTATTCAATGTGTTATTTCATAGTTTTGATGTCTTCACTTTTATTCTACAATGTAGAAAATAGTAAAAATAAAGAAAAATCCTTGAATGAGTAGGTGTGTCCAAACGTTTGACTGGTACTGTACATGTTGACTCAACACACAGACGTTGTTTAATGAAGACTGCCCAGGTGACAATGTAAATAATTAACGTTGATATAATACTAGTAGACGTTTTGTGTGTGTGTGTGTGTGTGTATGGACACATTTTTACTTGGTTAGACCTATCGGAAACAATAACGCATGCTTAAATAAGTTGATGTGCAACTGTTAGGCTGGGTCACAAATGGTACACTTTTGTGTATTTGTAGTGCACCTCCTATGGGCCCTCAAAAGTAGTGCACAATATAGTGGCATTTGGGACATTACCTTAGTCTTTTGTCTGGCGTGATGCTTCTGCTAGTCAGTCAGTAGCTCATTGAATATTGAATAGGCCTACAGCCCAGAGACGACCATACGCCTGATGCAGCAGGTGTCCAGATTAAATCGAATCAAAGTGTATTTGTCACGTACACAGATTAGCAGATGTTAAAGCAGGTGCAGTGAAATGTTTTTTTGTGTTTCTTGCTCCAGCAGTAAAAAGTCCAATACTAAAACACAAATAATTCCCCCCCAAAAATTTTTCTTCTCAGAAAACAGAAATTAAGAAATGTCAGAGCGAGCAATATCAGAGTCCGGAAGATAAATGTGTAATATATGTAAATATATAAGTAGGAGAAGGTATGCAGTAGTTAGTAGTATTTGGCTGAGCTATTTCGAGAATAGTGTGTACATATTAGCGTAATTTCTCAGATTAAATTCAATTTAAACAAATAATGTTGCAGGAATACTAATCGTATCTGTTTCTAACTACAAAAACGATTTTAGAACAATTAACATTATATGTTAACATTATTAAAATGACCAGTGTTCAAAGCCTTCGGAAAGTATTCAGACCCCTTGACTTTTTTAGCATTTTGTTACGTTACAGCTTTATTCTAAAATTGATGAAATTGTTTTTCCTCATCAATCTACACACAATACCCAATAATGACAAAGCAAAAACAGGTTTTTAAGAAATGTTTGCAATTTTTATTTTAAAAAATCGCTGTGCGCCTCCCCAATTTTGTAACAATGCGGAGGGCTCTGTATAGCTCCGCATTGACACGATTGGTTGACGGTAGGTGGGGGCGGTACATCCTGTATAAACATAAACTCACTTCCTTGACAACAGCTCTGCTCCGCGACGCGCAAGAAGAATGAATGCCCTGACTTCTGCTAAGGCCATATCACCGTAAATGCTGCATGGCCCAATGCAGACGTTGGATTGACCCTGCGCCCAGATGCACAATGCACTTCTCTCTCCAGAATGCACACTCTCCCGCCAATTTGTGCACATTCATTGTTTCATAACTTCATTGTGACAATTGTTTGCGTTTTGATTGTTAGTGTACATCACCACCTGGTATGGCAACTGCTCGGCATCCGACCGTAAGGCGCTACAGAGGGTAGTGCGTACGGCCCAGTACATCCCAGGACCTCTATACCAGGCGGTGTCAGAGGAAGGTCCAAAACATTGTCAAAGACTCCAGCCACCCAAGTCATAGATTGTTCTCTCTGCTACCGCACGGCAAGAGGTACCAGAGCGCCAAGTCTAGGTCCAAAAGGCTCCTTAACAGCTTCTACCCCCAAGCCATAAGACTGCTGAACAATTAATTAAATGGCCACCCAGACTATTTACATTGCCCCCCTCCCTTTGTTTTTACACTGCTGCTACTCGCTGTTTATTATCTATGCATAGTGACTTTACCCCTACCTACATGTACAAATTACCTCGACTAACCTGTACCCCGCACATTGACTCAGTACCGGTATTCCTTGTATATACAGTTGAAGTTGGAAGTTTAGATACACCTTAGCCAAATACATTTAAACTCAGTTTTTCACAATTCCTGACATTTAAATTCCTGACATTTAATCCTAGTAAAAATTCCCTGTTTTAGGTCAGTTAGGATCACCACTCTATTTTAAGAATGTGAAATGTCAGAATAATAGTAGAGAGAATAATTTATTTCAGCTTTCATTTCTTTGATCACATTCCCAGTGGGTCAGAAGTTTACATACACTCAATTAGTATTTGGTAGCATTGTCTTTAAATTGTTTAACTTGGGTCAAACGTTTCGGGTAGCCTTCCACAAGCTTCCCACAATAAGTTGGGTGAATTTTGGCCAATTCCTCCTGACAGAGCTGGTGTAACTGAGTCAGGTTTGTAGGCCTCCTTGCTCGCACACGCTTTTTCAGTTCTGCCCACACATTTTCTATAGGATTGAGGTCAGGGCTTTGTGATGGCCACTCCAATACCTTGACTTTGTTGTCCTTAAGCCATTTTGCCACAACTTTGGAAGTATGCTTGGGGTCATTGTCCATTTGGAAGACCCATTTGCGACCAAGCTTTAAATTCCTGACTGATGTCTTGAGATGTTGCTTCAATCTATCCACATAATTTCCCTTCCTCATGATGCCATCTATTTTGTGAAGTGCACCAGACCCTCCTGCAGCAAAGCACCCCCACAGCATGATGCTGCCACCCCCGTTCTTCACGGTTGGGATGGTGTTCTTCGGCTTGTAATTCACCTCCTTTTTTCCTCCAAACATAACGATGGTCATTATGGCCAAACAGTTCTATTTTTGTTTCATCAGACCAGAGGACATTTCTCAAAAAAGTACGATCTTTGTCCCAATGTGCAAACCGTAGTCTGGCTTCTTTATGGCGGTTTTGGAGCAGTGGCTTCTTCTTCCTTGCTGAGCGGCCTTTCAGGTTATGTCGATATAGGATTCGTTTTACCCTTTTCCTCCAGCATCTTCACAAGGTCCTTTGCTGTTGTTTTGGGATTGATTTGCACTTTTCGCACCAAAGTACGTTCATCTCTAGGAGACAGAACACGTCTCCTTCCTGAGCGGTATTACGGCTGTGTGGTCCCATGGTGTTTATACTTGCGTACTATTGTTTGTACAGATGAACATGGTACCTTCAGGCATTTGGAAATTGCTGCCAATGATGAACCAGACTTGTGGAGGTCTACAATTTTTTTTCTGAGGTCTTGGTTGATTTCTTTTGATTTCCCCATGATGTCAAGCAAAGAGGCACTGAGTTTGAAGGTAGGCCTTGAAATACATCCACAGGTACACCTCCAATTGACTCAAACGATGTCAATTAGCCTATCAGAATCTTCTAAAGCCATGACATCGTTTTCTGGAATTTTCCAAGCTGTTTAAAGGCACAGTCAACTTAGTGTATGAAAACTTCTGACCCACTGGAATTGTGATACTGTCTGTCAACAATTGTTGGAAAAATTACTTGTGTCATGCACAAAGTAGATGTCCTAACCGACTTGCCAAAACGATAGTTTAACAAGAAATTTGTGGAGTGGTTGAAAAACGAGTTTTAATGACTGCAACCTAAGTGTATGTAAACTTCCGACTTCAACTGTAAATAGCTCCCTGTAACTCTAGATGTTATGTTTCTCTTTTATTGTAAACTTTTAGTACTTTGCAGATACAGGCAAGATGCAAACACAAAATGATTAATTCTGTAAATGTAAGTTCCTTGGCGGGATCAAACTGCATGTCGTCAAAGGTCATGTATGTCCTTCTTTTTAGCATCTTGTGTCACGAAGCGTCTCAATGACATGGCTCAGCTGGGAGTCACTGTGCCACACGGCCAAGTCCAGCCCTGCCGTGGCTGTATAAGCCTATGTGCTGTATCCACCTGGGCTGCGTCACAAATGCACCCTATTCCCTATATAGTGCACTTATGGGCCCAGGTCAAAAGTAGTGCACTATATAGGGAATAGGGTGCCATTTGGGTTGCAACCCAGGTTTTCTCATTATCATCCAGTAAGGTTGATTTGGATTAGTGAAATACTTGCCTCTCGACCACATGATGACGCTGGTGTGTAGTGGCAATAGATCAACCTCCCGGTAGCAGGAACAGACTGGTGGGGCTGCTGTTTAGACCTGATGGGGCTGCTGTTTAGACCTGGTGGGGGCTGCTGTTTAGACCTGGTGGGGGCTGCTGTTTAGACCTGGTGGGGCTGCTGTTTAGACCTGGTGGGGCTGCTGTTTAGACCTGGTGGGGCTGCTGTTTAGACCTGATGGGGCTGCTGTTTAGACCTGGTGGGGGCTGCTGTTTAGACCTGGTGGGGCTGCTGTTTAGACCTGGTGGGGCTGCTGTTTAGACCTGGTGGGGCTGCTGTTTAGACCTGGTGGGGGCTGCTGTTTAGACCTGGTGGGGGCTGCTGTTTAGACCTGGTGGGGGCTGCTGTTTAGACCTGATGGGGCTGCTGTTTAGACCTGATGGGGCTGCTGTTTAGACCTGATGGGGCTGCTGTTTAGACCTGGTGGGGCTGCTGTTTAGACCTGGTGGGGCTGCTGTTTAGACCTGGTGGGGGCTGCTGTTTAGACCTGGTGGGGGCTGCTGTTTAGACCTGGTGGGGGCTGCTGTTTAGACCTGGTGGGGGCTGCTGTTTAGACCTGGTGGGGGCTGCTGTTTAGACCTGGTGGGGGCTGCTGTTTAGACCTGGTGGGGCTGCTGTTTAGACCTGGTGGGGCTGCTGTTTAGACCTGGTGGGGCTGCTGTTTAGACCTGGTGGGGCTGCTGTTTAGACCTGGTGGGGCTGCTGTTTAGACCTGGTGGGGGCTGCTGTTTAGACCTGGTGGGGCTGCTGTTTAGACCTGGTGGGGCTGCTGTTTAGACCTGGTGGGGCTGCTGTTTAGACCTGGTGGGGCTGCTGTTTAGACCTGGTGGGGCTGCTGTTTAGACCTGGTGGGGGCTGCTGTTTAGACCTGGTGGGGGCTGCTGTTTAGACCTGGTGGGGCTGCTGTTTAGACCTGGTGGGGCTGCTGTTTAGACCTGGTGGGGAGTGCTGTTTAGACCTGGTGGGGCTGCTGTTTAGACCTGGTGGGGAGTGCTGTTTAGACCTGGTGGGGCTGCTGTTTAGACCTGGTGGGGCTGCTGTTTAGACCTGGTGGGGCTGCTGTTTAGTGCTGTTTAGACCTGGTGGGGCGGTGCTGTTTAGACCTGGTGGGGCTGCTGTTTAGACCTGGTGGGGCTGCTGTTTAGACCTGGTGGGGCTGCTGTTTAGACCTGGTGGGGCTGCTGTTTAGACCTGGTGGGGCTGCTGTTTAGACCTGGTGGGGCTGCTGTTTAGACCTGGTGGGGAGTGCTGTTTAGACCTGGTGGGAGTGCTGTTTAGACCTGGTGGGGCTGCTGTTTAGACCTGGTGGGGCTGCTGTTTAGTGCTGTTTAGACCTGGTGGGGCTGCTGTTTAGACCTGGTGGGGCTGCTGTTTAGACCTGGTGGGGCTGCTGTTTAGACCTGGTGGGGCTGCTGTTTAGACCTGGTGGGGCTGCTGTTTAGACCTGGTGGGGCTGCTGTTTAGACCTGGTGGGGCTGCTGTTTAGACTGGGAGGGGCTGCTGTTTAGACCTGGTGGGGCTGCTGTTTAGACCTGGTGGGGCTGCTGTTTAGACCTGGTGGGGCTGCTGTTTAGACCTGGTGGGGCTGCTGTTTAGACCTGGTGGGGCTGCTGTTTAGACCTGGTGGGGCTGCTGTTTAGACCTGGTGGGGCTGCTGTTTAGACCTGGTGGGGCTGCTGTTTAGACCTGGTGGGGGCTGCTGTTTAGACCTGGTGGGGCTGCTGTTTAGACCTGGTGGGGCTGCTGTTTAGAGTGCTTCAGGTATTCTACAGGTGCTCTGGAAATAGGATCAACGTAGTAGCAGTCTTTTGTGTCCAGGGCAGGGTGCTGTCTGTCCTCACCGTGTCCCTGTCTCCATCTTTACCTGTGTGTCCAGGGCAGGGTGCTGTCTGTCCTCACCGTGTCCCTGTCTCCATCTTTACCTGTGTGTCCAGGGCAGGGTGCTGTCTGTCCTCACCGTGTCCCTGTCTCCATCTTTACCTGTGTGTCCAGGGCAGGGTGCTGTCCTATGGGATGGATGACGGCCAGCAGGATCAGTACGAGGAGCGTCTGAAGGAGGTGTTTGAGAGTTTCGACGGCAGCGGCGCCGGGTCGCTGTGCCCCGAGGAGCTGTCTGACCTGTGCCAGGCCCTGCACCTGGAGGATTCCACCCCCACCTTGCTCCGTGCCCTGCTGCAGAACCAGGACACACTCACTGGCAGGGTAAGCCCTACACACAGGCCTGTTCATTACATTTTAGTCATTTACCAGACGCTCTTATCCAGAGCGATTTACAGTTAGTGAGTGCATACATTTTTCATACTGGCCCCCCCGTGGGAAACGAACCCACAACCCTGGCGTTGCAAGCGCCACGCTCTACCAACTGAGCTACAGGGCACCAAACAGAAGAAAACAAACCAAGACAAGGAGGGACTACCAGAGGAGGGACTACCAGAGGAGGGACTACCAGAGGAGGGACTACCAGAAAGTGTCCAATAAGAAACACTTGCTTTGCTATTGTGTGCACTAATGAACAGAACCCGGCAACTCAGGATATTCTCCGCCTTAAGTTAGTGTTAGCGCTGGTGGTGTTTTACTGGCAGGGACTGCCCCCTGCACCAGCCACAGCTCAGGGTA
The DNA here is from genome assembly GCF_020615455.1 of Coregonus clupeaformis. Classification (NCBI taxonomy): domain Eukaryota; kingdom Metazoa; phylum Chordata; class Actinopteri; order Salmoniformes; family Salmonidae; genus Coregonus; species Coregonus clupeaformis. The sequence continues at coordinate 5,350,446 of NC_059220.1, forward strand.
GACTGGAGCTGCAGAGTGAGGTAGCCACAGTGTGTCTTTCCCTTAGACTCTGTAGAACCACAAGCCTAAAGTTCAAGGGGCAATATGAGGTGAATTCAGTTTTATTTAGCTCTTGTCTCTATTTTTAGTGGGATACAGGCTCTACTCTGGACTGACTCTTTATACAGGCTCTCAAGTCTTTGTGTTCAGCCAGCCAGCCAGCGAGTCAGGGAGCCAGCCAGCCAGTCAGAGAGCCAGCCAGCCAGCCAGGGAGCCAGCCAGCCAGCCAGGGAGCCAGCCAGCCAGCCAGCTAGCTAGGGAGCCAGCCAGGGAGCCAGCCAGCCAGCCAGGGAGCCAGCCAGGGAACCAGCCAGCCAGCCAGCCAGGGAGTCCAGCCAGCCAGCCAGCCAGGGAGCCAGCCAGCCAGCTAGCTAGGGAGCCAGCCAGCCAGGGAGCCAGCCAGCCAGGGAGCCAGCCGGCCAGGGAGTCAGCCAGCCAGCCGGCCAGGGAGTCAGCCAGCCAGCCAGGGAGTCAGTCAGCCAGGGCCAGTCTCCTGGTGCTTTGTTAGCGGTCTTGTTTTAGAGAGAAAGTAGACACTGTCCTTGACCTCCTCATCCCAGGTGTCTGTTGTTGATTGGCCTGGTTGTCGTGACATTCACAATTGAAGTGGGTCTGTTTGAGAGGGTGCTTGATGAGGAAAATGCCCCCCTTGCTTTGTTAGGGCTGAAATAGGAAGGACATTGGTTAAATGTCTAATGCAGCTGTTTTTCATTTCTGGTTAACAATTAAGTACTTTACTGTGATTGTTTTCAATTAAAATACTAAAATAAACAAAAATAGCTTCATAGCAAAGAGACATTTCTCAAGCAATAATTTAGCTAGGACTGTCTGAGAGTGGTCTGAGTGGGGAGGGGAAACTGAAAACTAGCTGTTATTGGCAGAGAGGTTTGGAACTCTCTTTCTTATTGGTCTATTAACTATTTTACCGCCTGGTGATGTCACCAGACAGGCCAAAACTACATCCCACCAAAAACAGGCTAAAATGTCAGGCATCTTTTCAAACAGCTCTTATACTAAAAGAGCATTATCATCATTTTCACAATTTCACACTATTATTCCAACCTCATAGTGTGGAAATAGATATATAAAACACAGGAAAAGGTTTTGACTGCACTGGGCCTTCACATAGTTAGTGTACCCTTGACATCACAACTGAGTAATGCACATCCACTGAAGTGGAAGTTAGGATTTGACCCTTACGACAGGAAGACTGTTTCATTGCAGAATTGTGTATTTGTGTTGCAGGTTGATTTTGAGCAGTTCAAGAATGCTCTGATTCTGGTGTTATCGACGACTACAGCAGCACCTTCATCCAGTCAGGAGACACCTGCACCGCCGCAGCCACGGCCGGGTAAGGAAGGAGTGTATGTGACAGACGTCGCTGTGCTTGCTCAACGGTATATGCTTCCTCACTCACAAACCTTTTACTGTCATTCACCTCCTGTCTTCCAAATACACACGACCGCCCTCTTGACGATGCCTTAGCCAACTGCGCCACTGAAAAGCTACCAGTTCGATGGCTCCGCCGCGGGTGGAGGAGTGAGGTGTCCAATCCAATGTGGTTACATATAGTTGTATTTCTGTAAATGAATAGCAATGCAATTAACAACACTATTTACAATACTTGCCATGCCAGCTAGATATGACGCATCAGGAGTAGATCCAACAAACTGAGGCACAACAGCCAAATGCATCATGGGGCAAGGAATGGATGGTAGCTTAGTGGTTAAGAGCGTTGTGCCAGTAACCGAAAGGTCGCTGGTTCTAATCCCCGTGCCAACTAGGTGAAAAATCTGTCGATGTGCCCTTGAGCAAGGCACTTAACCATAATTGCTCATGTAAGTCGCTCTGGATAAGAGCGTCTGCTAAATGACAAAAAATAAATAAATAAATGGATGCAGTTGTATTTTTGGACTAAATAGCAATACAATGAAGAATGTTATACAAAACTAACCACGAAGAAGGTTCAATACAAAACTAACCACGAAGAAGGTTCAATACAATACCAAACACGAAGAAGTTTTCATTACAATACTAACCATGAAGAAAGTTAAATACAATAGTAACCATGCCAACTATATAGGCATCAGTAGTAAATCCAACATACTGAGACGAAGCCAAATGCATCATGGGTCATGAACTACAAACTGACTGAGACTGCTGTTAGAACTGCCATGGTCGTACCACTAGCGTTGTTGCACGTGGTAGAGAACTTAGAATCAGTGTAATTTATAATCTTTAATACGTATTTAGATTCCAATGACTGTACAGTTTGAGGATCTTTTGTCTCTCTTGAATAAGCATGATATAAAAATGTATTTCTGTAGATAAGTGCCCTGTTGGGGCCGTGATGTTAACACAAGCTGTACTCCTGTGTTCGAATGGCGCTGGCTATTCTGTGTTCACGGCTTTGGAGTTACTACATTGGACTTATGTGGCGTGGCGCTGCCAAAAGAGAGCGCAGAGACTAGAGAGAGGAGGCTGGTATGACTTAAGGATTGCTACAGTGCCTCCAGAAAGTATTCATACTCACTGACTTATTCCACATTTTGTTGTTACGGCCTGAATTCAAAATGAATTAAATCAATTTTTTCTCACCCATCTACACACAATACCCCATAATGACAAAGTGAAAACATGTTTTTTTATTTGGGGGGGGGGGGCACATTTATTGAAAATAAAATACTGAAATATCTCATTTACGTAAGTATTCACACCTCTGAGTCAATCCATATTAGAATCACCTTTTGGCAGCGACTACAGCTGTGAGTGTTTCTGGGTAAGTCTCTAAGAGCTTTCCACACCTGGATTGTACAACATTAGACCATTATTATTTTCAAAATTCTTCAAGCTCTGTCAAATTGGTTGTTGATCATTGCTACACACCCATTTTCAAGTCTTGCCATAGATTTTCAAGCAGATTTTTAAGACAAAACTGTAACTCGGCCACTCAGGAACATTCAGTGTCTTCTTGGTAAGCAACTCCAGTGTAGATTTGGCCTTGTGTTTTAGGTTATTGTCCTGCTGAAAGGTGAATTAATCTCCCAGTGTCTAGTGGAAAGCAGACTGAACCAGGTTTTCCTCTAGGATTTTGCCTGTGCTTAGCTCCATTCCGTACTACTTTAGTGCCTTGTTGCAAACAGGATGCATGTTTTGGAATAATTGTATTCTGTACAGGCTTCCTCCTTTTCACTCTGTCAATTAGGTTAGTATTGTTGAGTAACTACAATGTTGTTGATCCATCCTCAGTTTTCTCCGATCACAGTCATTAAACTCTGTAACTGTTTTACAGTCACCATTGGCCTCTTGGTGAAATCCCTGAGCGGTTTCCTTCCTCTCCGGCAACTAAGTTAGGAAGGACACGTGTATCTTTGTAGTGACTGGGTGTATTGATACACCATCCAAAGTGGAATTATTAACTTCACCATGCTCAAAGGGATATTCAATATCTGCTTTTTTAATTAATTGTTTTATCTACCAATAGGTGCCCTTCTTTGTGAGGCATTGGAAAACCTCCCTGGTCTTTGTGGTTGAATCTGTGTTTGAAGTTGTGGGGTCCAGAGATGAGGTAGTCATTCAAAAATCATGATAAACACTATTATTGCACATAGTTATTCCATGCAACTTATTATGGGACTTGTTCAGCAAATGTTTGCTCCTGAACTTATTTAGGCTTGCCATAACCAAGGGGTTGAATACTTATTGACTCAAGACATTTTAAGCTTTTTCATTTTTTTATTAATTTGTAAAAATTTCTAAAAACATATTTCCACTTTGACATTATCGGGTACTGTGTGACAAAATCTCAATTTAATCATTTAAAAATTTAGCATGTAATAACAAAATGTTGAAAAAGTCAAGAGGTGGTGTGACAACTTTCTGAAGGCACTGTATGTCATAAAGAGCTGACTCAAGACATTTCAGCTTTTTGATTTTTAATTCATTTGTAAAAATGTCAAACAGAATTCCACTTTGACATTATGTGTGTAGGCCAGGTGATACTACATTTAATCCATTTTTAAATTCAGGCTGTAACACAACAAAAGGTGTAAAACGTACTTTCTGAAGGCACTGTATATCGGTGCCAAAGAGTTAGAGATCAGTCAGTTAGTCCGTGTCAACATTTCGGACCTGGTAATTAAATATGAATGCACTTCAAATCCCTGTCGATTGAGCTAATGTGTTCTGATGTTGAGTCACATTCTGTGTCTGAATGAAAGTGAAAACATTCAGCTCCGGTTCAGTGTTAATTTCGTCAAAAATAACTCTGACGAAAAATACTTTTAGACGACCTTATTTTTCCTGACAAACTAATGATAACGAGACGCCGTGAAAAAAACGAACACTTGCAAATTACTTTACAATTGAGAATTCTACATGAGACTAATGGACATTTTTGTTTTGTCCAATCACAAGCAGGCATGCATGCAGAATATTTAAAGCAATCCTCTCATTGGCCGATAACGTCTTTCTGTTGCGCCGCGATTGAGATGATCTGGCTGTCCCACATACACACACACACACACACACACACACACACACACACACACACACACACACACACACACACACACACACACACACACACACACACACACACACACACACACACACACACAGCTCCCGGTCACTTCAATCACTCATCACCGGTCTCTCGTTTCAACTGATGCGCAGCCAGGACACTTCAGTTGTAACAAACTAACCTCAATTAGAAACTATGTTTTTTGATAATCTTTGTTTTTATATTTATTTATTTTTGCTCCACTATTTAATCATGTGTGATGCTATTATTGCGGTTGGCGATAGCGAGTTTTGCGGTTGCTTTTTTTCAGATTGGGAAAACTAATGCTTTTTGCTGAATATTAGGAGTCCAGTAATACTTCCTGCATTGTTGGAAAGCTTCACTCTCCCCTTTTCAATGAAACCACTGTTATTTACCCCCCTCCGATGGTTCTGATGGGGAGGAAAGACACTGTTATTTACCCCCCTCCGATGGTTCTGATGGGGAGGAAAGACACTGTTATTTACCCCCCTCCGATGGTTCTGATGGGGAGGAAAGACACTGTTATTTACCCCCCTCCGATGGTTCTGATGGGGAGGAAAGACACTGTTATTTACCCCCCTCCGATGGTTCTGATGGGGAGGAAAGACACTGTTATTTACCCCCCTCCGATGGTTCTGATGGGGAGGAAAGCCACTGTTATTTACCCCCCTCCGATGGTTCTGATGGGGAGAAAACCACTGTTATTTACCCCCCTCCGATGGTTCTGATGGGGAGGAAAGACACTGTTATTTACCCCCCTCCGATGGTTCTGATGGGGAGAAAACCACTGTTATTTACCCCCCTCCGATGGTTCTGATGGGGAGAAAAGCCGAGCTAAATTGTTTAACCTGTAGGCTTCATATCCTATATGGTTAATTAAGGCTGTCATTGGTTACAATGTTGCCAGCTAAGGTATTGGAGGGGATAGTAGGCTTAGTTGGACAAGGCTATCTGAATGCGGACATGATGGAAGTTAGGGGGAAAAAATGACTAAAACTAAACTAAAATTGTCCAGTATTTTCGTCGACTGATAATAACTATAAATTAATGCGAGTGATAATAACTAAACTGATAACTGTGACTCAGATTAAAGGCTAAAGCTAAGTATAAAATAGCTGCCAAAATGAACACTGCTCTGGTTTCCAATCAGGGTTTTCGTTCCCCCTGAGAGAAATGTAGCTTATTGAATGAAAAACTTTTGGAGAAGTAGTGACAGGAGACAATAGCTAGGTTTTGACATTTTTTAGAATTTGGATATAATTGTATTCTTATGGACCATTCTCCTCGTCACCTTCTCAACAGACTCACCAGTCCAAGCTAAGTTTGTGCTGGGTAGTAAGCGATATGGCCGGCGCTCTACACCAGAGTTCCCAGAGGCCATCGCTGACTTCTCAGAGGCGACAGGGCAGAACCCAGAGGACCATGAAGACGCCACTGTACCGAGGAAACGTGAGGTAAACTGCCTATTGAGAATGAATGGATAGATGGATGAGTGAATAGTCCCGTGTAGCTCAGTTGGTAGAGCATGGCGTTTGCAACAGCAGGGTTGTGGGTTCGTTTCACACGGGGGGACCAGTATGAATTTTTTTTTTTATGCACCCACTAACTGTAAGTTGCTCTGGATAAGAGCGTCTGCTAAAATGTAAAATTTAATATTCTGATAATCAGCAACTCAGTTTCAATTCATAAAGTTAATCTTGAAGTACTGTCAACCAATTGTATGAGTAGGATTATTATTGGTCTTCGGTTGTCCTTTTACTGCGAACACTCAATGCTATAAAGACATTCTTCCAGAAGGCTGATATGAGTGTGTTGGCATTATTCTTAGATAATCAGCTTAGTGGTATGCAGGTCAGATTTGAAATGAAACACACACAACTTGAGCACAAATGGCACCACTTTGTTCTGTCATTACTGATATTGTAGTAGGTCAACACATCTTCACTTACCAGACTTTTGTTTGCCTTTGTTGTTGTAGAGATCTGGCTATGTTACCATCAGGACAGGTGCCACACTCATACAATGCTGCATAGTGACAAGGAACAGGTGAACTTTGAACCCTGCTGTGTGTGTGTGCGTGCGCTCACTATGCTGCCAGTGTTGTGGTGGTCAAGGCAACCACAGTGTTATATCCCACACCACATCTTCATGTTGAGACAGGCCAGTGCTTTGAGAGAGGGAGAGTCATAGGAGAGGAGAGAGTCATGGGGGAGGAGAGGAGAGAGTCATGGGGGAGGAGAGGAGAGAGTCATGGGGGAGGAGAGGAGAGAGTCATGGGGGAGGAGAGGAGAGAGTCATGGGGGAGGAGAGGAGAGAGTCATGGGGGAGGAGGGGAGAGAGTCATGGGGGAGGAGAGGAGAGAGTCATGGGGGAGGAGAGGAGAGAGTCATGGGGGAGGGGGAGGAGAGAGTCATGGGGGAGGAGAGGAGAGAGTCATGGGGGAGAGTCATGGGGGAGGGGAGGAGAGAGTCATGGGGGAGGGGAGGAGAGAGTCATGGGGGAGGAGAGGAGAGAGTCATGGGGTAGGGGAGGATGGAGTCATGGGAGAGGAGAGCGTCATGGGGGAGGAGAGAGTCATGGGGGAAGAGAGGAGAGTGTCATGGGGGAGGAGGGGAGACTGGGAGAGAGAGTCATGGGGGAGGAGGGGAGAGAGAGTCATGGGGGAGGCCCTTTTTAGTTGTCAACAACAGCACTAGTACAACCTCTCTCAGTATTTATTGATGGGCTTCACAGTCTAGCAGGGCAATGTATGCTCACTGCAGAGATGATGTTAGTTGTAGGCAACAAAGGCAAACAAATACAGACCCAAGGCTGCTCTCTGTGTGGCTGGAGGTTAGTATTATGATACTGGTCTCTGTATGGCTGGAGGTTAGTGTTATGATACTGGTCTCTGTGTGGCTGGAGGTTAGTGTTATGATACTGGTCTCTGTATGGCTGGAGGTTAGTGTTATGATACTGGTCTCTGTGTGGCTGGAGGTGAGTGTTATGATACTGGTCTCTGTGTGGCTGGAGGTTAGTGTTATGATACTGGTCTCTGTATGGCTGGAGGTTAGTGTTATGATACTGGTCTCTGTGTGGCTGGAGGTTAGTGTTATGATACTGGTCTCTGTATGGCTGGAGGTTAGTGTTATGATACTGGTCTCTGTGTGGCTGGAGGTTAGTGTTATGATACTGGTCTCTGTATGGCTGGAGGTTAGTGTTATGATACTGGTCTCTGTATGGCTGGAGGTTAGTGTTATGATACTGGTCTCTGTATGGCTGGAGGTTAGTGTTATGATACTGGTCTCTGTGTGGCTGGAGGTTAGTGTTATGATACTGGTCTCTGTATGGCTGGAGGTTAGTGTTATGATACTGGTCTCTGTGTGGCTGGAGGATAGTGTTATGATACTGGTCTCTGTATGGCTGGAGGTTAGTGTTATGATACTGGTCTCTGTGTGGCTGGAGGTTAGTGTTATGATACTGGTCTCTGTATGGCTGGAGGTTAGTGTTATGATACTGGTCTCTGTATGGCTGGAGGTTAGTGTTATGATACTGGTCTCTGTGTGGCTGGAGGTTAGTGTTATGATACTGGTCTCTGTGTGGCTGGAGGTTAGTGTTATGATACTGGTCTCTGTATGGCTGGAGGTTAGTGTTATGATACTGGTCTCTGTGTGGCTGGAGGTTAGTGTTATGATACTGGTCTCTGTGGGGCTGGAGGTTAGTGTTATGATACTGGTCTCTGTATGGCTGGAGGTTAGTGTTATGATACTGGTCTCTGTATGGCTGGAGGTTAGTGTTATGATACTGGTCTCTGTGTGGCTGGAGGTTAGTGTTATGATACTGGTCTCTGTGTGGCTGGAGGTTAGTGTTATGATACTGGTCTCTGTGTGGCTGGAGGTTAGTGTTATGATACTGGTCTCTGTGTGGCTGGAGGTTAGTGTTATGATACTGGTCTCTGTATGGCTGGAGGTTAGTGTTATGATACTGGTCTCTGTATGGCTGGAGGTTAGTGTTATGATACTGGTCTCTGTATGGCTGGAGGTTAGTGTTATGATACTGGTCTCTGTATGGCTGGAGGTTAGTGTTATGATACTGGTCTCTGTATGGCTGGAGGTTAGTGTTATGATACTGGTCTCTGTATGGCGGGAGGTTAGTGTTATGATACTGGTCTCTGTATGGCTGGAGGTTAGTGTTATGATACTGGTCTCTGTATGGCTGGAGGTTAGTGTTATGATACTGGTCTCTGTGTGGCTGGAGGTTAGTGTTATGATACTGGTCTCTGTATGGCTGGAGGTTAGTGTTATGATACTGGTCTCTGTATGGCTGGAGGTTAGTGTTATGATACTGGTCTCTGTGTGGCTGGAGGTTAGTGTTATGATACTGGTCTCTGTATGGCTGGAGGTTAGTGTTATGATACTGGTCTCTGTATGGCTGGAGGTTAGTGTTATGATACTGGTCTCTGTGTGGCTGGAGGTTAGTGTTATGATACTGGTCTCTGTATGGCTGGAGGTTAGTGTTATGATACTGGTCTCTGTATGGCTGGAGGTTAGTGTTATGATACTGGTCTCTGTGGCTGGAGGTTAGTGTTATGATACTGGTCTCTGTGTAGCTGGAGGTTAGTGTTATGATACTGGTCTCTGTGTGGCTGGAGGTTAGTGTTATGATACTGGTCTCTGTATGGCTGGAGGTTAGTGTTATGATACTGGTCTCTGTATGGCTGGAGGTTAGTGTTATGATACTGGTCTCTGTATGGCGGGAGGTTAGTGTTATGATACTGGTCTCTGTATGGCTGGAGGTTAGTGTTAAGATACTGGTCTCTGTATGGCGGGAGGTTAGTGTTATGATACTGGTCTCTGTGTGGCTGGAGGTTAGTGTTATGATACTGGTCTCTGTATGGCTGGGAGGTTAGTGTTATGATACTGGTCTCTGTATGGCTGGAGGTTAGTGTTATGATACTGGTCTCTGTATGGCTGGAGGTTAGTGTTATGATGATTGTCTGTGTCCTTACACCACCGTTCTCCACTTGACAGGGACGAAGTGTGTCGTGATGCTGACTAATCATGGGTTGAGTCTCAAATTCACACCATATTCCCTATAAATCGCACTAGTTTTGACCTGATTCCTATGCGCGCTGGTCAAACGTAGTGCACTATGTAGGAAATAGGGTGCCATTTGAAACGCAACCTGGGTTGTGCTGAACAATGTCCATCTTCCAGGCTGGTGCACCAGGAGATGGGGACGGGGTCAGGGGGCTCTACCCGATTTGGGTGGGGCTTTTTGGGGTCTGACAGAGGAACAATGCCCCCCCCCCCCAGAGATGGAATAAAGAGTAGTGGAGACTCATCTGTTCTTCATTCCTTCACTGTGGTTCCCTCCCAGACAATAGCTCTCTATGCTCCAGTAACCCCCTTCCTGTCTCACACTTAGGACCAGACTAACACTACATGTCAAACTTGGAAATTATAATTCTGCTATTTATCATGTATATTATAACAACCACTTTCACTATTTTGCTTTATAAAAAGTATCCTGCAATTTTGACGTTTTTGTTTTAAAGTCAATCTTTAATTTTTTTTGCTAATGTTGGCTCACTTGGAGCCAATGTTCTTAAAAATACTGGGAGAGGGGGAGAAACAGTTAGAGAAGTGAGGGTTTGAATCAGCTCTGCCAACATGGATCGGTTTCTCTTTAATTCTCTGATATGGATCACCATCTTTGGGCTCACCTTTGACCTTCAGAGGGGTCCGTGCCGTCACAATAGCTCTGTTGTCCTTTTGGTTGGACACTTTCTCACGCTCACACACATACATACATACATACATACATACTGTGACGCCACGAGAGGCTACACAGCTTCCAGCGGGATTGCCCAAGTAGTGCAAGGAGACCAGGTTCAACCAAAACAAGGATTTTATTAAAGGTCTTCGGCAACTAACGAAATTATAACACAATTCTCTTCTTCCCCGAGCCCACCCTCCAGACCGTGTCTCTTCCCTTCAAAACAACTCCAGCCCATCAGCCCCTGATTGGTTTCAGCTGCGCGGGAAGATTGGCCATAGAGGGTTGGAGTTCCCGACCATACCAGCAGATGGAGCCATAGCTGTCTGGGTTTGCAGCCATCTCAGGGGGATGTAACGTCCCTCCAGGACACAGCCTCTCGTGACATCACACATCCCCCTCCTCGGGACCGACGTCCTCGTCGGGGTAAAGGCAGCGAAGAAGGCATCACGCCGGGAGAGGGCGTCCGCATTGCCGTGTTGCTTGCCAGCCTGCTCTCTCTTCAACTCCTCCACCTCTAGGACCAGGGACTCAGCCTCCTGTTGTCTCTCCTTGAGTTTCTTACTGAACGCATCAGCCTTGGTTTTAGCAGAGTTTAGCTTCTGTTGAGCAGCTTTCAGTTCCTTCTCTCTCTCTGCCTCCGCATTCTTCATCTTGTTCTCCAACACCTTGTACTTCTCCTCTGCCTTCTTTTGGACCTCCTTACTACTGCGCAGGGTCTCCTCACACTCCTCGATGGTCCTGCGCAGCCTCTCCAGCTCCTCCGGTTGCTTAGGGAAGGAGCTCTGTTGGAGTTTAGCCTGGAGGATATCTAACTCTTCTGTCTTCATGTCTAACTGTTGCTTTAACAAACGATACCTCTCAGCGGTCCCCTTCAGACCAGACAGTTCTTTGTCCAGATTCTGTAGCTCCGTCTCTGTGTCGGTCTGGGCACCTGCCATCCCTATCAGAGCCCGGGCGGGAGTGAGTAATTCGGAGGATTGCACGGAGCCTTCCCAGGATGAGTCTTGCCTCTCCGTTTCCGAGGTACTCGGGTTATCCTCTCCTGAGACTCTCTCCAGAGTGGGTAAAAGGCTGGGCAGTCTCGTCCAATTAGGACAGGGACGGGGAGGGAATCAACCACCCCGCCGTCGTGTGTATGGTTCCCCGTGTGCTGGTCATTGTAAGTTCAGTAATGGGGTATTCTCTGGTGTCCCCATGGACACAGGAAACTGGGAGGACTTTCCCCGGGGTCAGACACGTTGGGCCCACCAAATCCTTACGCACCAGGGTGGCCCGGCTACCAGAATCCAGTAAGGCCTCCACATCATGGTGATTCACAGTTACCGGGCAGGTGGGGGGTCGATCTGGGCCGCCATCTACGACTCCCAAGAGCGAGGCAACACGGTGTGTGGGTGCTGAGCTGGAGGACTCCGCAGTGGGCATAGGTTCATCGGCTGGTTTCCCACACTGCCAGGAGATATGTCCCATCTCCCCACACCGGTAACACTGTCGAGTTTCCCCCTCCTGGTGTACTCTTCTTGGACCCGCCTGGTTTCTGGCTCCCCCTGGAGCCGGGATAAGTCCTGACGTGGCTGGGTTCGAGACCTTGGGGTCCTTTGGACGGGTCCTTCCCATTTGTGGTGGGGCCGCACTCCTGGGGTCTTTTCGGGAAGCATTCAGCATCTCCGCTGTGGCCTGGTACTTTTCCACCGCTTCCACGGTCAGATCAGCCGTGGTCAAGGCCTGTTGACTGATGAACCGTTTTGCCTCATAAGGCAGGGCGCGTAGGTAACGATCCACCACAACGGCCTCCACCACCGCCGCTGCTGTATTCCTCTGCGGATCCAGCCATTTCCTTGCGATTCGGACAAGTTCATGCATCTGCGCCCGAGGAGGTTGGTCTGGTTGGAAGGTCCAGCTGTGAAAGCGCTGGGCCATACCAAACTTTGTGAGTCCATATCTGCTGAGGATCTCAGACTTCAGGGCATCATAGTCAGTAACCTGGTCAGGGCCCAGGTCCCGGACAGCATTCAGCGCTTCCCGGTTAGAAAGGGGGCTAACAGACCAACCCACTGTTGCTTGGGCCAGGCTTCTCTAGTGGCCGTGGCCTCAAATGCATGCAGGTATGCCTCAATGTCATCGGTAGCTCCCATCTTAGATATAAAGTCACTTGCCTTTATTGGGCGGGTATTTTGGACCACCCTCTGTCTCTGCAACTGCAATTCCTCTGCCTTCAGAAGGTTGGCTTTCTTTTGCTCCTCCAAGAGAGCCACGTTTGCTTGCATCTGGGCTTGCTGGCCAGCAACAAGGGCTTTCAATATGTCCTCCATTTCAGTCGGCGGGGAGCCTACGGCCAACTTGGAAAACTGGGTGATCAAACCTTCGGTATCCTCCTCTGACATGCACTATTAACGCTTGAGCGTGCCCGTATTCTCCACCATCTGTGACGCCACGAGAGGCTACACAGCTTCCAGCGGGATTGCCCAAGTAGTGCAAGGAGACCAGGTTCAACCAAAACAAGGATTTTATTAAAGGTCTTCGGCAACTAACGAAATTATAACACAATTCTCTTCTTCCCCGAGCCCACCCTCCAGACCGTGTCTCTTCCCTTCAAAACAACTCCAGCCCATCAGCCCCTGATTGGTTTCAGCTGCGCGGGAAGATTGGCCATAGAGGGTTGGAGTTCCCGACCATACCAGCAGATGGAGCCATAGCTGTCTGGGTTTGCAGCCATCTCAGGGGGATGTAACGTCCCTCCAGGACACAGCCTCTCGTGACATCACAATACATACATACATACACACATACACACACACATACACACATACATACATACATACATCCATCCATCCATACACCAACCCCTAACCCCAACCTGCTGCTACCCCCACCCATCTTGTCTCAACCTGACTAGCACATGAGAAAGTGGGTCGTTTTGTCTGCATGTTTTTAAAGTCTTGATTTTCTCACTGTGAGTAAATGAGTGATGTTGTTATGTTTCTTCCACAGCGCTGGAACGCTCATGAAAGCAGTACTGAAGAGTACGAGGCAGATGGTGAGTGGAAAGTCACGATACTCATTACCTTCAATAGATACCCAGTTATCATAGATACTCATTACCTTCAATAGATACCCAGTTATCATAGATACCCAGTTATCATAGATACTCATTACCTTCAATAGATACCAGTTATCATAGATACTCATTACCTTCAATATATACCCAGTTATCATAGATACTCATTACCTTCAATAGATACCAGTTATCATAGATACCCAGTTATCATAGATACTCATTACCTTCAATAGATACCCAGTTATCATAGATATCAGTTATCATAGATACTCATTACCTTCAATAGATACCCAGTTATCATAGATACTCATTACCTTCAATAGATACCCAGTTATCATAGATACTCATTACCTTCAATAGATACCCAGTTATCATAGATACTCATTACCTTCAATAGATACCCAGTTATCATAGATACTCATTACCTTCAATAGATACCCAGTTATCATAGATACGCATTACCTTCAATAGATACCCAGTTATCATAGATACGCATTACCTTCAATAGATACCCAGTTATCATAGATACGCATTACCTTCAATAGATACCAGTTATCATAGATACCCAGTTATCATAGATACTCATGACCTTCAATAGATACCAGTTATCATATATACTCATTACCTTCAATAGATACCCTGTTATCATAGATACTCATTACCTTCAATAGATACCCTGTTATCATAGATACACATTACCTTCAATAGATACCAGTTATCATAGATACTCATTACCTTCAATATATACCCAGTTATCATAGATACTCATTACCTTCAATAGATACCCAGTTATCATAGATACTCATTACCTTCAATAGATACCCAGTTATCATAGATACTCATTACCTTCAATAGATACCAGTTATCATATATACTCATTACCTTCAATAGATACCAGTTATCATAGATACTCATTACCTTCAATAGATACCAGTTATCATAGATACTCATTACCTTCAATAGATACCCAGTTATCAGATACTCATTACCTTCAATAGATACCCAGTTATCAAATACTCATTACCTTCAATAGATACCCAGTTATCAAATACTCATTACCTTCAATAGATACCCAGTTATCATAGATACTCACCAAGGGCCAAGGTCTTAAGTCAAGTCTGACCATAGTAAAACAATCTTAAAATATCTGTGTGCCTCTCTGTCTGTAGGCCAGCTGCACCTGTGGAACCCTGACGACCCCTCCACCCCACGGCGCTCCATCGCGCCCCTGTCAGACCGCCTGGAGGAGAGGTTACGACAGGCCTGTGAAGAGCTGGCTATGCCCTGGGATGGATGTGCCAGCCACCATGAACTACTGTCTCTCTGTGACCACCTGGGGCCTGGAGCTGAGGAAAGAGACTGTGTCCAAAATGGCCCCCCCGTGTCTTATAGTGCATTAGATAGGGAATAGGGTGCCATTTTTGGATTCAACCCAAGTGGAGGTTTGAGAGTCTGAGTAGATGCTGGGAAATGTTTCTGATTGTTGTTGTTTATTTTTTGTCTCCAGGTGACGGAGGATGTCCTCCAGGTTCTAAATGGTGATGACGTCATGAGCGTTCAGGCATTTGCTTCCTGGGTTCTGAGCCACGCCAAGCCCCCCACCCCCTCTGCCTCCACACCTTACAGACAGCTCAAAAGACTACACTCCTCACAGGTACAGTTAAGCCCATCTTGGGTCTAATTCCCATGTTGTAGCCTCTGTCTGATGAAGGTCTCTGACCCAAAACATCACAATATGTTCTACAATAAACTATTATTATTTGTATAAGAGAGTGTCTCTCCTCACCTTCTGATCCGTGTTGTGTCCTGACATGGGTACTGTACCGTCAAATCCATATGCATACAGATATAGGGCGGCAGGTAGCTTAGTGGTTAAGAGCGTTGTGCCAGTAACCGAAAGGTCGCTGGTTCTAATCCCCGAGCCGACTAGGTGAAAAATCTGTTGATGTGCCCTTGAGCAAGGCACTTAACCCTAATTGCTCCTGTAAGTCGCTCTGGATAAGAGCGTCTGCTAAATGACTAAAATGTAAATGTAAAATGATATATACATGCCTCTGGTTAACATAGTTTGGGGATTTCTTTCAAACTCTTACTTGTCTACTTTTTAAAAAAAATGTTTTGTGGAGGAAATGTTACAATATTTCCTGTTTTTGAGTCACTCTTGAACGAACACACAAATGAACAAATCAATGTATTTATTAGACAATTTGTCCGTCCCCTTCCGTCCCTGTCCGTCCTTGCAGCCGTTTGACGAGACGGGCCGGAGGACCAGCTGTATGAGCAGCACCATACGGATGTGTCTGTTCTCTACTCTGGACGATGGGACAGGGTCCACTCCTGCCGAGGACGTCCTGGATGTCTGGACGGAGGAGGGCATCGAGAACAGCCCCGAGATACTACAGGTGACACCATTTGTATTTGCCTATCAGACCTCGGTTCAACTAGTTAGTCTTTTCAAATACTTTGAGCGTTTTCTTAAGTCTGCCTTGAGTGCCAGATAGGAGGGGTTTGCAGTTGCTACAGTACCCATAATGCTCTGTGTAGGAACATAATGGTGACCCATAATGCTCTGTGTAGGAACATAATGGTGACCCATAATGCTCTGTGTAGGAACATAATGGTGACCCATAATGCTCTGTGTAGGAACATAATGGTGACCCATAATGCTCTGTGTAGGAACATAATGGTGACCCATAATGCTCTGTGTAGGAACATAATGGTGACCCATAATGCTCTGTGTAGGAACATAATGGTGACCCATAATGCTCTGTGTAGGAACATAATGGTGACCCATAATGCTCTGTGTAGGAACATAATGGTGACCCATAATGCTCTGTGTAGGAACATAATGGTGACCCATAATGCTCTGTGTAGGAACATAATGGTGACCCATAATGCTCTGTGTAGGAACATAATGGTGACCCATAATGCTCTGTGTAGGAACATAATGGTGACCCATAATGCTCTGTGTGGGAACATAATGGTGACCCATAATGCTCTGTGTTGGAACATAATGGTGACCCATAATGCTCTGTGTTGGAACATAATGGTGACCCATAATGCTCTGTGTAGGAACATAATGGTGACCCATAATGCTCTGTGTAGGAACATAATGGTGACCCATAATGCTCTGTGTTGGAACATAATGGTGACCCATAATGCTCTGTGTTGGAACATAATGGTGACCCATAATGCTCTGTTTGGAACATAATGGTGACCCATAATGCTCTGTGTAGGAACATAATGGTGACCCATAATGCTCTGTTTGGAACATAATGGTGACCCATAATGCTCTGTGTAGGAACATAATGGTGACCCATAATGCTCTGTGTAGGAACATAATGGTGACCCATAATGCTCTGTGTAGGAACATAATGGTGACCCATAATGCTCTGTTTGGAACATAATGGTGACCCATAATGCTCTGTGTAGGAACATAATGGTGACCCATAATGCTCTGTTTGGAACATAATGGTGACCCATAATGCTCTGTTTGGAACATAATGGTGACCCATAATGCTCTGTTTGGAACATAATGGTGACCCATAATGCTCTGTGTAGGAACATAATGGTGACCCATAATGCTCTGTGTAGGAACATAATGGTGACCCATAATGCTCTGTGTAGGAACATAATGGTGACCCATAATGCTCTGTGTAGGAACATAATGGTGACCCATAATGCTCTGTGTAGGAACATAATGGTGACCCATAATGCTCTGTTTGGAACATAATGGTGACCCATAATGCTCTGTGTAGGAACATAATGGTGACCCATAATGCTCTGTTTGGAACATAATGGTGACCCATAATGCTCTGTGTAGGAACATAATGGTGACCCATAATGCTCTGTGTAGGAACATAATGGTGACCCATAATGCTCTGTGTAGGAACATAATGGTGACCCATAATGCTCTGTGTAGGAACATAATGGTGACCCATAATGCTCTGTGTAGGAACATAATGGTGACCCATAATGCTCTGTGTAGGAACATAATGGTGACCCATAATGCTCTGTGTAGGAACATAATGGTGACCCATAATGCTCTGTTTGGAACATAATGGTGACCCATAATGCTCTGTGTAGGAACATAATGGTGACCCATAATGCTCTGTGTAGGAACATAATGGTGACCCATAATGCTCTGTGTAGGAACATAATGGTGACCCATAATGCTCTGTGTAGGAACATAATGGTGACCCATAATGCTCTGTGTAGGAACATAATGGTGACCCATAATGCTCTGTGTAGGAACATAATGGTGACCCATAATGCTCTGTTTGGAACATAATGGTGACCCATAATGCTCTGTTTGGAACATAATGGTGACCCATAATGCTCTGTTTGGAACATAATGGTGACCCATAATGCTCTGTTTGGAACATAATGGTGACCCATAATGCTCTGTTTGGAACATAATGGTGACCCATAATGCTCTGTGTAGGAACATAATGGTGACCCATAATGCTCTGTTTGGAACATAATGGTGACCCATAATGCTCTGTTTGGAACATAATGGTGACCCATAATGCTCTGTGTAGGAACATAATGGTGACCCATAATGCTCTGTGTAGGAACATAATGGTGACCCATAATGCTCTGTGTAGGAACATAATGGTGACCCATAATGCTCTGTGTAGGAACATAATGGTGACCCATAATGCTCTGTGTAGGAACATAATGGTGACCCATAATGCTCTGTGTAGGAACATAATGGTGACCCATAATGCTCTGTGTAGGAACATAATGGTGACCCATAATGCTCTGTGTAGGAACATAATGGTGACCCATAATGCTCTGTGTAGGAACATAATGGTGACCCATAATGCTCTGTGTAGGAACATAATGGTGACCCATAATGCTCTGTGTAGGAACATAATGGTGACCCATAATGCTCTGTGTAGGAACATAATGGTGACCCATAATGCTCTGTGTAGGAACATAATGGTGACCCATAATGCTCTGTGTAGGAACATAATGGTGACCCATAATGCTCTGTGTAGGAACATAATGGTGACCCATAATGCTCTGTGTAGGAACATAATGGTGACCCATAATGCTCTGTGTAGGAACATAATGGTGACCCATAATGCTCTGTGTAGGAACATAATGGTGACCCATAATGCTCTGTGTAGGAACATAATGGTGACCCATAATGCTCTGTGTAGGAACATAATGGTGACCCATAATGCTCTGTGTAGGAACATAATGGTGACCCATAATGCTCTGTGTAGGAACATAATGGTGACCCATAATGCTCTGTGTAGGAACATAATGGTGACCCATAATGCTCTGTGTAGGAACATAATGGTGACCCATAATGCTCTGTGTAGGAACATAATGGTGTCCCGTCTCCTTCCAATACACTATTTAACTCTCACATTTGAGTCAAGGTTTTTTACATTTGAGTGTACAGTGGGGGAAAAAAGTATTTAGTCAGCCACCAATTGTGCAAGTTCTCCCACTTAAAAAGATGAGAGAGGCCTGTAATTTTCATCATAGGTACATGTCAACTATGACAGACAAAATGAGAAAAAGAAATCCAGAAAATCACATTGTAGGATTTTTAATGAATTTATTAGCAAATTATGGTGGAAAATAAGTATTTGGTCAATAACAAAAGTTTCTCAATACTTTGTTATATACTAGGGGTGTAACGATTCGTTTTAACAACGATTTGATTTGTATCACGATTCGTGGTTGTCGATTCGATACGATTCAAGGACGATATTGGTTCATTTAGAACGATACGATCCGAAACGATTCAGTGACTTGAAATCGATTCAGTAACCTTTTAGCCAAAAATTCAACCAGTGTGACTGAAATAAATACCTGGATACTGGACAGTGCAGGTGAAGTTTCCTAGATTCCTGTTTCTTGTAAGGACCGCAATGGTGGCTTGATAATTTCTCGCTCGTCGGCTTCTCCTCTGTCGTCCGCCATGCTATGTTTTGTTGTCTTTGCGCCTTTGCGCTGCTGCTGGCGCGATGACGTCACGGATAGGCAGACTGAATCGAGTAATGTTTAAAGCCTTTATCATTAAAAGTGCTAAGAAAAAACATCCATATAAAGTCTGACGTGCTTAAATCCAATGGGTTATTTCCTAGTATTGATACAATCGATTTATTACATTTTAAAACGATGTTAGATCGATATATGTTGTCCAAAAGGCCAACTCGCCGAGCACAGATCGATGTAGTTGGATCATAGGAATATAAATCGATACATCGATGTAGTAGATGGATCGTTACACCCCTAGTATATACCCTTTGTTGGCAATGACACAGGTCAAACGTTTTCTGTAAGTCTTCACAAGGTTTTCACACACTGTTGCTGGTATTTTGGTCCATTCCTCCATGCAGATCTCCTCTAGAGCAGTGATGTTTTGGGGCTGTCGCTGGGCAACACGGACTTTCAACTCCCTCCAAAGATTTTCTATGGGGTTGAGATCTGGAGACTGGCTAGGCCACTCCAGGACCTTGAAATGCTTCTTACGAAGCCACTCCTTCGTTGCCCGGGCGGTGTGTTTGGGATCATTGTCATGCTGAAAGACCCAGCCACGTTTCATCTTCAATGCCCCTTGCTGATGGAAGGAGGTTTTCACTCAAAATCTCACGATACATGGCCCCATTCATTCTTTCCTTTACACGGATCAGTCGTCCTGGTCCCTTTGCAGAAAAAACAGCCCCAAAGCATGATGTTTCCACCCCCATGCTTCCCAGTAGGTATGGTGTTCTTTGGATGCAACTCAGCATTCTTTGTCCTCCAAACACGACGAGTTGAGTTTTTACCAAAAAGTTCTATTTTGGTTTCATCTGACCATATGACATTCTCCCAATCCTCTTCTGGATCATCCAAATGCACTCTAGCAAACTTCAGACGGGCCTGGACATGTACTGGTTTAAGCAGGGGGACACGTCTGGCTCTGCAGGATTTGAGTCCCTGGCGGTGTAGTGTGTTACTGATGGTAGGCTTTGTTACTTTGGTCCCAGCTCTCTGCAGGTCATTCACTAGGTCCCCCCGTGTGGTTCTGGGATTTTTGCTCACCGTTCTTGTGATCATTTTGATCCCACGGGGTGAGATCTTGCGTGGAGCCCCAGATCGAGGGAGATTATCAGTGGTCTTGTATGTCTTCCATTTCCTAATAATTGCTCCCACAGTTGATTTCTTCAAACCAAGCTGCTTACCTATTGCAGATGCAGTCTTCCCAGCCTGGTGCAGGTCTACAATTTTGTTTCTGGTGTCCTTTGACAGCTCTTTGGTCTTGGCCATAGTGGAGTTTGGAGTGTGACTGTTTGAGGTTGTGGACAGGTGTTTATACTGATAACAAGTTAAAACAGGTGCCATTAATACAGGTAACGAGTGGAGGACAGAGGAGCCTCTTAAAGAAGAAGTTACAGGTCTGTGAGAGCCAGAAATCTTGCTTGTTTGTAGGTGACCAAATACTTATTTTCCACCATAATTTGCAAATAAATTCATTAAAAATCCTACAATGTGATTTTCTGGATTTTTTTCTTCTCAATTTGTCTGTCATAGTTGACGTGTACCTATGATGAAAATTACAGGCCTCTCATCTTTTTAAGTGGGAGAACCTGCACAATTGGTGGCTGACTAAATACTTTTTTCCCCCACTGTATATATATTTGTGCTGTAGGCCTTGGATTTTGACCTGGAGGGTAAAGTGAACCTCTGTGAGCTGACTGTGGCTCTGGAGAACGAGCTCCTCGTGACCAAGAATGGGATCCACCTGGCTGCACTGGCCAGCTTTAAGGCTGAGATCCGATACCTACTGTGAGTATGAGGAGATCTCTACACTGGTGTTTTAGGGTTGCAAAATTCCGGTAACTTTTCCAAAAAATGTCCCGGTTTTCCAGAATTCCCAGTTGGAAAATTCCCAGAATCAGGAGGGAGAAGGCAGGAAATCCAGAACCTTCCAACCAGGATTTCTGGAAATCCTGTGAATTTTGTGAAAACTACCGGAATTTTCAAATCAAATCCCAAAGTTTATTGGTCGCGTACACATATTTTGCAGATGTTCTCGCAGGTGTAGCGAAATGCTAATGTTCCTAGCTCCAACAGAGGAGTAATAATATTTAGAATTGTGAGTTTTGCAACCCTAGTGCTAATAAACAATATATAAATAAACAAACTGGAATTCACATCCACACCATACTCACACTTACTGTGATGAGGAGAAATCTACACTGCTGCTCCTAATCTGAGTGGAATAATAAAAACATGCTTTTTCTCCGTCTCGTATCTTTCAAAATAGTAGATCAGTTATAGAACTAGATCTCTGATTAACTTGCTGATTTTTTTTTTTTTTTTCAGTGAGCGTGTCGATCGTGAGTGCAGAGAGAAAGATAAGATTCGTTCTGACCTGGAGAAAACGGAGAAGTTAAAAACCCAGCTGGCTACTGAGGTGGACGAGCATCACTCTGCCATCCAACGAATGAATGACCTCAACCTCAGGTAATATTCCCCTCCTTTTCCCCCTCCCTCTGTTCTGTCTAGGACCTCCTCGACCCTTTCATTGATGGCTGTTGGTGTTGTTTCGTTTGTATTATATGTGGAGTATGTGACTTGTAACCTGGAAATGTCTTTCTTAAATGGCCCTGTGGGGATAAATAAAGATTTTATAAATAATGTTGAATTAAATTGAATCGAATGGGGCCTCCCGAGTGGCGCAGCGGTCTAAGGTACTGCATCGCATTGTTGCGGCATCACTACAGACCCGGGTTCGATCCCAGGCTGTGTCATTACAGGCCGTGACCGGGAGTCCCATAGGGCGGCGCACAATTGGCCCAGCGTCGTCCGGGTTAGGGGAGGGTTTGGCCCGGGGGGGGGCTTTACTTGACTCATTGCGCTCTAGTGACTCATTGTGGCAGGCCGGGCGCCTGCAGGCTGACTTCGGTTGTCAGTTGAACGGTGTTTCCTCCGACACATTGGTGCAGCTGGCTTCCGGGTTTAGCGAGTGAGTATTAAGAAGCGCGGTTTGGCGGGTCATGTTTAGGAGGACGCATGACTCCACCTTCGCCTCTCCCGAGCCCGTTGGAGTTGCAGTGATGAGACAAGATCATAATCACGAAATTGGGGAAAAAAAGGGGGTAATAATTACAAAACATAATAATAATAATAATAATAATACACTGAATCGAATGGAAGGGAGTCAAATGAAATGGAATCAAATCAAATGGAATTGAATATGTTTTTCCCTGTGTGTTTGTTCTGCAGGAAGCTGGAGCAGGAACACCGGGAGAAGCTGGCGTCTGTCAGGTCGGAGCTCGTTAAAGAGATGGACCAGATACAGCAGGAGACTGGTCTGCAGAGAGAGGAACTGGAGGCAGAGATGGAGAAGATCAGAGACGACGAGACCTTCCTCAGAGACCACCTCTCACTCACTGTCAAGGTAGCAGCAAGCACAATCAGAACTTTGTTAGTGAATATTGTTTGATGTACTGCTAAATAGCAAATGGAAAGAGTTCTGCTGTTGCCAAATAGATGACAGTCTATTCTAAATGAATAGAAGAGAGGATCGGATAGCTGGTTGGTCTGGGTGTCTCAGGACAGCAGGCGTCTGTAGATGGAGCCGCTGGACAGCACTGATAAACTGGTGTCTTCCCCCTAACCCCAACTCTAACCCCACTGATATTTTCAACCTACACCTGACCCGGTCTGTAAAACTAACTTGTTTCAAGTAGACCACCATAGTCCCCGTTCCCAAGAACGCCAAGGTAACCTGCCTAAATTACTATCGCCCCTAGCACTCGCATCTGTAGCCATGAAAGGCTGATCATGGCTCACATTAACACAATCATCCGAGACACCCTGGTCCCACTCCAATTCACATTCCGCCCAGATCCACAGATGATGCAATCTCTATTGCACTCCACACTGCCCTCACCCACCTGGTCAAAAGGAATACCTATGTAAGAATGCTGTTCATTGACTATAGCTCAGCATTCAACACCATAGTACCCTCCAAGCTCATCACCAAGCTAAGGACCCTGGGACTGAAGACCTCCATTTGCAACTGGATCCTGGATCCCCAGGTGGTGAGGGTAGGCAACACCTCCGCCACACTGACCCTCAACACGGTGGCCCCTCAGGGGTGCGTGCTTAGTCCCCTCCTGTACTCCCTGTTCACCCACCACTGAGTGGCCTCACATGACTCCAACACCATCATCAAGTTTGCTGACGACACGACGGTGGTAGGCCTGATCACCGACGACAATGAGACAGCCTACAGGGAGGAGGTCAGGGACCTGGCCGTGTGGTGCCAGGACAACATCCTCAACGTCAGCAAGACAAAGGAGCTGATCATGGACTACAGGAAACGGAAGGACGGGTACGCCCCCATTCACATCTGTAGTGGAGCGGGTCGTGAGCGTCCAGTGCCCCGGTGTCCACATCACTAAGGAATTATGATGGTCCACATCACTAAGGAATTATAATGGTCCACATACACCCACACAGTTGTGAAGAAGGCACGACAGCGCCTCTTCCCCCTTAGGAGGCTGACAAGATTTGGCATGGCCCCTCAGATCCTCAAAAAGTTCTACAGCTGCACCATTGAGAGCATCTTGACTGGCTGCATCACCGCCTGGTATGGCAACTCCTTGGCATCCGACAGCAAGGCGCTACAGAGGGTGGTGCGTATGGCCCAGTACATCACTGGGGCCGAGCTTCCTGCCATCTAGGACCTCTATACCAGGCGGTGTCAGAGGAAGGTCAAAATAAATTGTCAGGCTCCAGCCACCCAAGCCATAGACTGTTCTCCCTGATACCGGCTGGAACCAGCAGGACCCTGAACACCTTCAACCCCCAAGCCATAACACTGCTACAATGACACACACACACACACACATGCGCCCACATGCATACTGACGCCACACACACACATTCACATTCACCACATATGCTGCTGCTACTGTCTATTATCTATCCTGTTGTCTAGTCACTTTACCCCTACCTACAGTATACTGCTGCTACTGTCTATTATCTATCCTGTTGCCTAGTCACTTTACCCCTACCTACAGTATACTGCTGCTACTGTCTATTATCTATCCTGTTGTCTAGTCACTTTACCCCTACCTACAGTATACTGCTGCTACTGTCTATTATCTATCCTGTTGTCTAGTCACTTTACCCCTACCTACAGTATACTGCTGCTACTGTCTATTATCTATCCTGTTGTCTAGTCACTTTACCCCTACCTACAGTATACTGCTGCTACTGTCTATTATCTATCCTGTTGTCTAGTTACTTTACCCCTACCTACAGTATACTGCTGCTACTGTCTATTATCTATCCTGTTGTCTAGTCCCTTTACCCCTACCTACAGTATACTGCTGCTACTGTCTATTATCTATCCTGTTGTCTAGTCACTTTACCCCTACCTACAGTATACTGCTGCTACTGTCTATTATCTATCCTGTTGTCTAGTCACTTTACCCCTACCTACAGTATACTGCTGCTACTGTCTATTATCTATCCTGTTGTCTAGTCACTTTACCCCTACCTACAGTATACTGCTGCTACTGTCTATTATCTATCCTGTTGCCTAGTCACTTTACCCCTACCTACAGTATACTGCTGCTACTGTCTATTATCTATCCTGTTGTCTAGTCACTTTACCCTATCTAATATGTACATATCTACCTCAATTACCTTGTAACCCTGCACATTGACTCGGTACTGGTACTCCCTGTATATAGCCATGGTATTACCTGGTACTCCCTGTATATAGCCATGGTATTACCTGGTACTTCCTGTATATAGCCATGGTATTACCTGGTACTTCCTGTATATAGCCATGTTATTACCTGGTACTTCCTGTATATAGCCATGGTATTACCTGGTACTTCCTGTATATAGCCATGGTATTACCTGGTACTCCCTGTATATAGCCATGGTATTACCTGGTACTTCCTGTATATAGCCATGGTATTACCTAGTACTTCCTGTATATAGCCATGGTATTACCTGGTACTTCCTGTATATAGCCATGGTATTACCTGGTACTTCCTGTATATAGCCATGTTATTACCTGGTACTTCCTGTATATAGCCATGGTATTACCTGGTACTTCCTGTATATAGCCATGTTATTACCTGGTACTTCCTGTATATAGCCACGTTATTACCTGGTACTTCCTGTATATAGCCATGTTATTACCTGGTACTTCCTGTATATAGCCATGTTATTACCTGGTACTTCCTGTATATAGCCACGTTATTACCTGGTACTTCCTGTATATAGCCATGGTATTACCTGGTACTTCCTGTATATAGCCATGGTATTACCTGGTACTCCCTGTATATAGCCATGGTATTTTTCCTTGTTATTGTTATTCACTGTGTATTTATTCCTTCTGTCACTTTCTATTTTTTGATTGTATTTTTTATCTTTAACTTTCCATCGTTGGCAAAGGACCCGTAAGTACGTTTAAAAAAAAACATTTATTTGAACCCTCTCCCACACACTCACCTTAACCCTCACTCTAACTTCAGAAGATGGAGCTGCTGGACAGCACTGAAAAACTGGTGATCTGTGTCTCCCTCACCCCAACTATAACCTAACCCCAACTCTAACCTAACCCCAACTCTAACCTAACCCCAACTCTAACTCTAACCCTCACTCCAACTTCAGGAGAGTAGGCGTCTGGAGATGGAGCTGCAGGACAGGACTGAGAAACTGGTGGAGGCAGAAAGCCAAGTCAGCAAACTGCAGAGGAATCTGGATAACATCCTGAAGGAAAAGGTAAAAGACCATTCTCTCCTACAATATTGTGTATTGACATTAACTTCCAGCCAAAACAGCAGTCGTAAAGAGCACGTTTCAAGAATATACAGTACCAGTCAAAAGTTTGGACACACCTACTCATTCCAGTTTTTTTTTTTTTTTACTATTTCCTACATTGTAGAATAATAGTGAAGACATCAAAACTATAAAATAACACAAATGGAATCATGTAGTAACCAAAAAAGTGTTAAATAAATCTAAATATATTTGAGATTCTTCAAAGTAGCCACCCTTTGCCTTGATGACAGCTTTGCACATGAGGAATGCTTTTCCAACAGTCTTGAAGGAGTTCCCACATATGCTGAGCACTTGTTGGCTGCTTTTCCTTCACTCTGCAGTCCAACTCATCCCAAACCATCTCAATTGGGTTGAGGTCGGGTGATTGTGGAGGCCAGGTCATCTGATGCAGCACTCCATCACTCTCCTTCTTGGTAAAATAGCCCTTACACGGCCTGGAGGTGTGTTTTGGGTCATTGTCCTGCTAAAAAACAAATTACAGTCCCACTAAGCGCAAACCAGATGGGATGGTGTATCGCTGCAGAATGCTGTGGTAGCCATGCTGGTTAAGTGTGCCTTGAATTCTAAATAAATCACTGACAGTGTCACCAGCAAAGCATCATCACACCTCCTCCTCCATGCTTCACGGTGGAAACCACACATGTGGAGATCATCCGTTCACCTACTCTGCGTCTCACAAAGACACGGTTGGAACCAAATATCTCAAATATGGACTCATCAGACCAAAGGACAGATTTCCACCGGTCTAATGTCCATTGCTCGTGTTTCTTGGCCCAAGCAAGTCTCTTCTTCTTATTGGTGTTCTTTAGTAGTGGTTTATTTGCAGCAATTCGACCACGAAGGCCTGATTCACGCAGTCTCCTCTGAACAGTTGATGTTGAGATGTGTCTGTTACTTGAATTCTGTGAAGCATTTATTTGGCCTGCAATTTTTGAGGCTCGTAACTCTAAGGAACTTATCCTCTGCAGCAGAGGTAACTCAGGGTCTTCCTTTCCTGTGGCGGTCCTCATGAGAGCCAGTTTCATCATAGCGCTTGATGGTTTTTGTGACTGCACTTGAAGAAACTTTCAAAGTTCTTGAAATCTTCCGGATTGACTGACCTTCATGTCTTAAAGTGTTGATGGACTGTCGTTTCTCTTTGCTTATTTGAGCTGTTCTTGCCATAATATGGACTTGGTCTTTTACCAAATAGGGCTATCTTCTGTATACCACCCCTACCTTGTCACAACACAACTGATTGGCTCAAACGCATTAAGAAGGAATGAAATTCCACAAATTAACTTTTAACAAGGCACACCTGTTAATTGAAATGCATTCCAGGTGACTAACTCATGAAGCTTGTTGAGAGAATGCCAAGAGTGTGCAAAGCTGTCATCAAGGCGAAGGGTGGCTATTTGAAGAATTTCAAATATAAAATATATTTTGATTTGTTTAACACTTTTTTTGGTTACTACATGATTCCATATGTGTTATTTCATAGTTTTGATGTCTTCACTATTATTCTACAATGTAGAAAATAGTTTTAAAAAATAAAGAAAAACCCTTGAATGAGTAGGTGTGTCCAAACTTTTGACTGGTACCGTAGTAGATCTCCATAGTAATCTGATGTCACACGTTTTTCAGTACTGGCTAATGGAAGGAGGATCTATATCTGTCCCTATGAACCCCTTGGTGTTGGTTCTGTTTGCTCAGTTTGGGGACCTGGACCCAGGCGGTGCAGAGTTCTTCCTACAGGAGGAGCGGCTCAGACGGCTACGCAGCAGCTATGAGGAACAGTGCCGGGTAAGTGTGCTTACTGGAAACAGACGTGTGCACACAGACACGCACGCAGACGCCACACACACACACACACACACACACAGACACACACACACACACAGACACACACAGACAGACAGACAGACAGAGACAGACACACACACAGAGACAGACAGACGCAGGACACAGGAGTAGACAAGAAGCAGTGCCAGGTAATAGCTCTCACTGGAACCAATCATTCAACTAATCATTAAAACAATCAATCTATCAACTAACTTCAGAGGTAGGTTGCCTGTTTTTTTTAAAATACTAATATTTCTGTTTTGACTGATTTTATTGTGAATTTGTGTGTTTGTTTGTGGCAGGAGCTGCAGGATCGCATCGATGAGCTTCAAGCAGAGCTGCAGGAGTACCACAAACTGGGTCGCACCACTAGGCCCTGTCTCAAACCCTCGCTCTCTGAGGAGCTGGGGAGCAAGAGTCCTGGCATGGAGTCAGACCCAGGTACATTGAAGCAAAACATCGGTTTGAACTCATACAGCATTGGGGGGTGTAACTTTGAGCAAGGTGATGTGCGTACAAGTTGCATTCTAAATGGCACCCTATTTCCTATGTAGTGCACTTCTTTTGACCTTATAGATGCATCTCTTATGTCCAGATAACCCGCAAACGTCTTCTCGGAGAGTCTTAAGGGCGTCTGGGGATATCTGTTTGAGCAAGGCAAGATGTAGAATCTCTAATCTTGATCACGTAATGAGTAGTTATTTGGATGCAAGGTGATTTTTAAGATCAGTGATTTTGCCCAGTACAACAGCAATGTAGTCAAAGATGAACATTGATTAGCTAAAGAACATGAGAGCTAGTTAGTTGATCCTTCCTCACCTGTCTGTTTGCCAGTACAGCCAGAAGGGGACTGGCCACCCCTCTGAGCCTGGTTCCTCTCTAGGTTTCTTCCTAGTTTCCTTCCTTCGAGGGAGTTTATCCTGGCCACCTGTGCTTCTGCGTTGCTTGTTTTGAGGTTTTTATGCCGGGTGTCTGTAAACGACTTTGTGACAACTGCTCATGGGGAAAAAGGGGGCTTTCTAAATACATTTGATTGATTGTCTCCAGGCCTGGGCTCGGAGGAGGGCCAGCCGTTGTTCAACATGAGCCTGGAGGCAGAGATGATGCTGGAACGGCTGAAAGAGAAGCACCTCCGAGAGATGGAGGATCTACAGGCTCAGCTGGAGAGCAAGGTGGCACTTAAATATCTAGCAGTGTTTCAACTGTACTCCTGAAGCAATCCATATTTCACTGTGTCGTGTTTACTTTATCAGAGACATAGATTTGATGTAGCTAGATGGGGCAGTCCCACTCCTTTATCAGAGATAGATTTGGTGTAGCTAGACGGGACAGTCCCACTCCTTTATCAGAGACAGAGATTTGGTGTAGCTAGATGGGGCAGTCCCACTCCTTTATCAGAGACAGAGATTTGGTGTAGCTAGATGGGGCAGTCCCACTCCTTTATCAGAGACAGAGATTTGATGTAGCTAGATGGGGCAGTCCCACTCCTTTATCAGAGACATAGATTTGATGTAGCTAGATGGGGCAGTCCCACTCCTTTATCAGAGACAGATTTGATGTAGCTAGATGGGGCAGTCCCACTCCTTTATCAGAGACAGAGATTTGGTGTAGCTAGATGGGGCAGTCCCACTCCTTTATCAGAGACAGAGAATTGGTGTAGCTATAATATAATAATATGCCATTTAGCAGACGCTTTTATCCAAAGCGACTTACAGTCATGCGTGCATACATTTTTGTGTATGGGTGGTCCCGGGGATCGAACCCACTACCTTGGCGTTACAAGCGCCGGGCTCTACCAGTTGAGCTACAGAGGACCACATAGCTAGATGGGGCAGTCCCACTCCTTTATCAGAGACAGAGATTTGGTGTAGCTAGATGGGGCAGTCCCACTCCTTTATCAGAGACAGAGATTTGGTGTAGCTAGATGGGACAGTCCCACTCCTTTATCAGAGACAGAGATTTGGTGTAGCTAGATGGGGCAGTCCCACTCCTTTATCAGAGACAGAGATTTGATGTAGCTAGATGGGACAGTCCCACTCCTTTATCAGAGACAGATATTTGGTGTAGCTAGATGGGGCAGTCCCACTCCTTTATCAGAGACAGAGATTTGGTGTAGCTAGATGGGGCAGTCCCACTCCTTTATCAGAGACAGAGATTTGATGTAGCTAGACGGGACAGTCCCACTCCTTTATCAGAGACAGAGATTTGGTGTAGCTAGATGGGGCAGTCCCACTCCTTTATCAGAGACAGAGATTTGGTGTAGCTAGATGGGACAGTCCCACTCCTTTATCAGAGACAGATATTTGGAAGGGCTGGCCTGGAGCAGGGCTGGCCTGGAGCAGAGGCAGGCGGGGGAGGGAAGGGCTGGCCTGGAGCAGAGGCAGGCGATGGAGGAAAGGGCTGGCCTGGAGCAGAGGCAGGCGGGGGAGGGAAGGGCTGGCCTGGAGCAGAGGCAGGCGGGGGAGGGAAGGGCTGGCCTGGAGCAGAGGCAGGCGGGGGAGGGGAAGGGCTGGCCTGGAGCAGAGGCAGGCGGGGAGGGAAGGGCTGGCCTGGAGCAGAGGCAGGCGATGGAGGAAAGGGCTGGCCTGGAGCAGAGGCAGGCGGGGAGGGAAGGGCTGGCCTGGAGCAGAGGCAGGCGGGGGAGGGAAGGGCTGGCCTGGAGCAGAGGCAGGCGGGGAGGGAAGGGCTGGCCTGGAGCAGAGGCAGGCGATGGAGAGGAAGGGCTGGCCTGGAGCAGAGGCAGGCGGGGGAGGGAAGGGCTGGCCTGGAGCAGAGGCAGGCGATGGAGAGGGAAGGGCTGGCCTGGAGCAGAGGCAGGCGATGGAGGGAAGGGCTGGCCTGGAGCAGAGGCAGGCGATGGAGGAAAGGGCTGGCCTGGAGCAGAGGCAGGCGGGGGAGGGAAGGGCTGGCCTGGAGCAGAGGCAGGCGGGGGAGGGGAAGGGCTGGCCTGGAGCAGAGGCAGGCGGGGGAGGGGAAGGGCTGGCCTGGAGCAGAGGCAGGCGATGGAGAGGGAAGGGCTGGCCTGGAGCAGAGGCAGGCGGGGGAGGGAAGGGCTGGCCTGGAGCAGAGGCAGGCGGGGGGAGGGAAGGGCTGGCCTGGAGCAGAGGCAGGCGATGGAGAGGGAAGGGGCTGGCCTGGAGCAGAGGCAGGCGATGGAGAGGGAAGGGCTGGCCTGGAGCAGAGGCAGGCGGGGAGGGAAGGGCTGGCCTGGAGCAGAGGCAGGCGGGGAGGGAAGGGCTGGCCTGGAGCAGAGGCAGGCGGGGGAGGGAAGGGCTGGCCTGGAGCAGAGGCAGGCGGGGGAGGGAAGGGCTGGCCTGGAGCAGAGGCAGGCGGGGGAGGGAAGGGCTGGCCTGGAGCAGAGGCAGGCGATGGAGAGGGAAGGGCTGGCCTGGAGCAGAGGCAGGCGGGGGGAGGGAAGGGCTGGCCTGGAGCAGAGGCAGGCGGGGAGGGAAGGGCTGGCCTGGAGCAGAGGCAGGCGGGGAGGGAAGGGCTGGCCTGGAGCAGAGGCAGGCGATGGAGAGGGAAGGGCTGGCCTGGAGCAGAGGCAGGCGATGGAGAGGGAAGGGCTGGCCTGGAGCAGAGGCAGGCGGGGGGGGGAAGGGCTGGCCTGGAGCAGAGGCAGGCGGGGGAGGGAAGGGCTGGCCTGGAGCAGAGGCAGGCGGGGGAGGGAAGGGCTGGCCTGGAGCAGAGGCAGGCGATGGAGAGGGAAGGGCTGGCCTGGAGCAGAGGCAGGCGGGGGAGGGAAGGGCTGGCCTGGAGCAGAGGCAGGCGATGGAGGGAAAGGGCTGGCCTGGAGCAGAGGCAGGCGGGGAGGGAAGGGCTGGCCTGGAGCAGAGGCAGGCGATGGAGGAAAGGGCTGGCCTGGAGCAGAGGCAGGCGGGGGAGGGAAGGGCTGGCCTGGAGCAGAGGCAGGCGGGGGAGGGAAGGGCTGGCCTGGAGCAGAGGCAGGCGGGGGAGGGAAGGGCTGGCCTGGAGCAGAGGAGGCAGGCGGGGGAGGGAAGCACCAACAAGAGGAGGAAGTGAGTAGAGGACTGTGTGGCTCAGTTGGTAAAAGCATGGCACTTGCAGGGAATCGTGGGTTCGATTCTATGCTGGGGCCACCCACATACGAAAATGTATGCACTCAGTGATGTAAGTTGCTTTGGCATATATTATAATACATTACATTTTGATTTCTATTAGGTGAGCTGCCTGAAGCAGGAGCTCCTAGATGCCCCCACCCAGGCTGCCGACATGGAGGGCCTGGAGGGCCTACAGGCGAAGGCTGAGCCGGGCCTGGACAAAGAGATGCAGGAGATAAGGAAACGACATGCTGTGGAACTCTACAAGCTGGGCGAGGAGCACAAAGAGGAGATCCTTTTGACCAGGACGGAAGAAGAAGAGAGGGGGAAGCTACAGGAGGAGAGAGCTGAGGTGGAGAGGCTGTTAGAGGAGTGGGAGAGGGAGAAGGTGAGGTTACAGCAGAGACACGAGGAGGCAGTAAAGGCTAGGATAGAGGAGGTGAGTGTCAGGTTCCAGGAGGAGAGAGCTGAGGTGGAGAGGAGGCTGTCAGAGGAGTGGGAGAGGGAGAAGGTGGAGTTACAGCAGAGACACGAGGAAGCAGTGAAGGCTAGGATAGAGGAGGTGAGTGTCAGGTTCCAGGTGGAGCGAGAGGAGCTGGAGATGCGACTCACGGAGGAGTGGGAGAGGGAGAAGGTTCTGTTGGACGAGCAGACTAAAGAGTCGCTGCAGACTGTGTTAGAGAACGAGATGTCACGACTAGCCGAGGAGCAGGAGAACAGGGAGGCCAGGCTCACTGAGCAGTGGGGGCTGGAACGAGCTCGGCTCCAGCAGTGTCGTGAGGTGGCTCTCCTCACCAGGTTAGCCGAGGAGCGCCGGAAGCAGCAGGAGGAGACGGAGAGGAGGCTGAGGGAGGACTGGCACAGGGAGAGACTCCAGCTAGAGGAGGACTATGAGGGGATGCTTCAGGAGCGGCTGCAGGAGGAGAGGGAGAGGCTGGCGGGGGAGAGGGAGGAGGTGGAGAAGAGGTTGGGGAAGATGATGGAGGAGGAGAAGGAGAGGCTAAAGGAGGTCCACAGACATGCTGTGCAGGAACTGAGTGCTAAACACAGTGAGGAGAGGGAACAGCTCAGCTGTCTACTGGATAAACTGCGGGAGGACATTGCTGAGAAAAGGTAAGACTGTCAAACTGTAAAGAAATCAGCTTATAAACTATTTCCTTTTAAAAAATTGTTTAGGGTTTTTAGTCCCAGCATTGACAATTTGTCCATTAAAACCTGCATTCTTGATAAAAACCATAATCATGTTTACTTTATGTCAGTGTTGTAGTACTCCACACCACATGTTGAGTGTCTCGGTCTTGTCTCTGTGCCGGATACATTTGTACTCGGCTTGACTTGGTCTCGGACAGTGAGGACTCGTAATTTCTTCCCGAGACCAGCGCAGTAAAAAAGTAATTATCAGCTTCCATTCAGTCAGCTCATAAAACCGCTTCTCCAGGCCAAATATAGGCTCTCCTTTATTGAACCATTAATATCTTAACAGCCTTTATATCTATTATAGACATGTTTGATCAGTGGTGAACCTATAGGCCTTCAGTGGTGAACCTATAGGCCTTCAGTGGTGAACCTATAGGCCTTCAGTGGTGAACCTATAGGCCTTCAGTGGTGAACCTATAGGCCTTCAGTGGTGACAGTGGTGAACCTATAGGCCTTCAGTGGTGAACCTATAGGCCTTCAGTGGTGACAGTGGTGAACCTATAGGCCTTCAGTGGTGAACCTATAGGCCTTCAGTGTGTGACAGTGGTGAACCTATAGGCCTTCAGTGTGTGACAGTGGTGAACCTATAGGCCTTCAGTGTGTGACAGTGGTGAACCTATAGGCCTTCAGTGGTGAACCTATAGGCCTTCAGTGGTGAACCTATAGGCCTTCAGTGTGTAACAGTGGTGAACCTATAGGCCTTCAGTGGTGAACCTATAGGCCTTCAGTGTGTGACAGTGGTGAACCTATAGGCCTTCAGTGTGTGACAGTGGTGAACCTATAGGCCTTCAGTGTGTGACAGTGGTGAACCTATAGGCCTTCAGTGTGTGACAGTGGTGAACCTATAGGCCTTCAGTGTGTGACAGTGGTGAACCTATAGGCCTTCAGTGTGTGACAGTGGTGAACCTATAGGCCTTCAGTGTGTGACAGTGGTGAACCTATAGGCCTTCAGTGTGTGACAGTGGTGAACCTATAGGCCTTCAGTGTGTGACAGTGGTGAACCTATAGGCCTTCAGTGTGTGACAGGTTCGTGATTCTGAAAGGACAGCAACCTTTTAATAACAGCGCACTCGTGTAGGAGAGTGCACTTTTTTTGCAAAACACGAAAGGACCGGTGGTGTAGTGGAGGGTATACTTAGGTATTTTTCAGTGGGCGTGGCGTATACTCACTTCTTAATCCCTACTGATGCGTATCAAAGTAGTGTAGTGGAGGGTATACGATTGATCAATGATGTAGTACAATAGAGAAATCATGCACAAAGTAGCCTACACAATCGCAAAGCACGTGAAATATATTCACATGGGCGCCGCACACATATCCTAGTTTCAGCGGGATACCATCTGCAGGCAGCAAGAGTGTGCAGCTCTCAACTGGTTTTGGCATGAAGCAGCTCACAGAAAAATGACATCGGTAGCCGGTAGGGCAGGAAAGACGTTTCACCTTATGATATCTACCGGTAAATGCTAACTAAGGCAACAATGGGTATGCAAACCAGGTATTGGAAAACGTTTAGTCCAAAGTTATTGGTTAGTAGGCTATTTGTGATGTGCAATTGTCATCATGTGCTCTTTGCATCAGCCTAGGTGGACAGAGGCCCACCCACTGGGGAGCCAGGCCCTGACAGGCCCACCCACTGGGGAGCCAGGCCCTGACAGGCCCACCCACTGGGGAGCCAGGCCCTGACAGGCCCACTCAATCAGATTGTTTTGGTCTTAGATCATAACATTTTTGTATTTTTTCTATGTAAAAACAAAAAGGGTGCCTTTCGTTCGCTGGGCCGTTTGGGAACTTTTAGGCAAAATTTGAGTATACCCACTTCTCCAGGCACCGCTACACCCCTGGATAGGGCCGAAGGAAAGACAGCAGTCACACAGCATGATGTTAAAGGATAAGCAGTCACACAGCATGATGTTAAAGGATAAGCAGTCACACAGCATGATGTTAAAGGATAAGCAGTCACACAGCATGATGTTAAAGGATAAGCAGTCACACAGCATGATGTTAAAGGATAAGCAGTCACACAGCATGATGTTAAAGGATAAACAGTCACACAGCATGATGTTAAAGGATAAGCAGTCACACAGCATGATGTTAAAGGATAAGCAGTCACACAGCATGATGTTAAAGGATAAGCAGTCACACAGCATGATGTTAAAGGATAAGCAGTCACACAGCATGATGTTAAAGGATAAGCAGTCACACAGCATGATGTTAAAGGATAAGCAGTCACACACAGCATGATGTTAAAGGATAAGCAGTCACACAGCATGATGTTAAAGGATAAGCAGTCACACAGCATGATGTTAAAGGATAAGCAGTCACACAGCATGATGTTAAAGGATAAGCAGTCACACAGCATGATGTTAAAGGATAAGCAGTCACAGTATGATGTTAAAGGATAAGCAGTCACACAGCATGATGTTAAAGGATAAGCAGTCACACAGCATGATGTTAAAGGATAAGCAGTCACAGTATGATGTTAAAGGATAAGCAGTCACACACAGCATGATGTTAAAGGATAAGCAGTCACACACAGCATGATGTTAAAGGATAAGCAGTCACACAGCATGATGTTAAAGGATAAGCAGTCACACAGCATGATGTTAAAGGATAAGCAGTCACACAGCATGATGTTAAAGGATAAGCAGTCACACAGCATGATGTTAAAGGATAAGCAGTCACACACAGTATGATGTTAAAGGATAAGCAGTCACACAGCATGATGTTAAAGGATAAGCAGTCACACAGCATGATGTTAAAGGATAAGCAGTCACACACAGTATGATGTTAAAGGATAAGCAGTCACACACAGTATGATGTTAAAGGATAAGCAGTCACACAGCATGATGTTAAAGGATAAGCAGTCACACAGCATGATGTTAAAGGATAAGCAGTCACACAGCATGATGTTAAAGGATAAGCAGTCACAGTATGATGTTAAAGGATAAGCAGTCACACACAGCATGATGTTAAAGGATAAGCAGTCACACACAGCATGATGTTAAAGGATAAGCAGTCACACAGTATGATGTTAAAGGATAAGCAGTCACACAGCATGATGTTAAAGGATAAGCAGTCACACACAGTATGATGTTAAAGGATAAGCAGTCACACAGCATGATGTTAAAGGATAAGCAGTCACACAGCATGATGTTAAAGGATAAGCAGTCACACACAGTATGATGTTAAAGGATAAGCAGTCACACACAGTATGATGTTAAAGGATAAGCAGTCACACAGCATGATGTTAAAGGATAAGCAGTCACACACAGCATGATGTTAAAGGATAAGCAGTCACACACAGCATGATGTTAAAGGATAAGCAGTCACACAGCATGATGTTAAAGGATAAGCAGTCACACAGCATGATGTTAAAGGATAAGCAGTCACACACAGTATGATGTTAAAGGATAAGCAGTCACACAGCATGATGTTAAAGGATAAGCAGTCACACAGCATGATGTTAAAGGATAAGCAGTCACATACAGCATGATGTTAAAGGATAAGCAGTCACACAGCATGATGTTAAAGGATAAGCAGTCACACAGCATGATGTTAAAGGATAAGCAGTACACACAGCATGATGTTAAAGGATAAGCAGTCACACAGCATGATGTTAAAGGATAAGCAGTCACACAGCATGATGTTAAAGGATAAACAGTCACACAGTATGATGTTAAAGGATAAGCAGTCACACACAGTATGATGTTAAAGGATAAGCAGTCACACAGCATGATGTTAAAGGATAAGCAGTCACACACAGCATGATGTTAAAGGATAAGCAGTCACACAGCATGATGTTAAAGGATAAGCAGTCACACAGCATGATGTTAAAGGATAAGCAGTCACACAGCATGATGTTAAAGGATAAGCAGTCACACAGCATGTTAAAGGATAAGCAGTCACAGTATGGTGTTAAAGGATAAGCAGTCACACACAGCATGATGTTAAAGGATAAGCAGTCACACACAGCATGATGTTAAAGGATAAGCAGTCACACACAGCATGATGTTAAAGGATAAGCAGTCACACAGCATGATGTTAAAGGATAAGCAGTCACACAGCATGATGTTAAAGGATAAGCAGTCACACACAGTATGATGTTAAAGGATAAGCAGTCACACAGCATGATGTTAAAGGATAAGCAGTCACACAGCATGATGTTAAAGGATAAGCAGTCACACACAGCATGATGTTAAAGGATAAGCAGTCACACAGCATGATGTTAAAGGATAAGCAGTCACACAGCATGATGTTAAAGGATAAGCAGTCACACACAGCATGATGTTAAAGGATAAGCAGTCACACAGCATGATGTTAAAGGATAAGCAGTCACACACAGCATGATGTTAAAGGATAAGCAGTCACACAGTATGATGTTAAAGGATAAACAGTCACGCAGCATGATGTTAAAGGATAAGCAGTCACACACAGTATGATGTTAAAGGATAAGCAGTCACAGTATGATGTTAAAGGATAAGCAGTCACACAGTATGATGTTAAAGGATAAACAGTCACGCAGCATGATGTTAAAGGATAAGCAGTCACACAGTATGATGTTACAGGATAAGCAGTCACACAGCATGATGTTAAAGGATAAGCAGTCACACAGCATGATGTTAAAGGATAAGCAGTCACACAGCATGATGTTAAAGGATAAGCAGTCACACAGCATGATGTTAAAGGATAAGCAGTCACACAGCATGATGTTAAAGGATAAGCAGTCACACAGCATGATGTTAAAGGATAAGCAGTCACACAGCATGATGTTAAAGGATAAGCAGTCACACACAGCATGATGTTAAAGGATAAGCAGTCACACAGCATGATGTTAAAGGATAAGCAGTCACACAGCATTATGTTAAAGGATAAGCAGTCACACAGCATGATGTTAAAGGATAAGCAATCACACAGCATGATGTTAAAGGATAAGCAGTCACACAGCATGATGTTAAAGGATAAGCAGTCACACAGCATAATGTTAAAGGATAAGCAGTCACACAGCATTATGTTAAAGGATAAGCAGTCACACAGCATGATGTTAAAGGATAAGCAGTCACACATAGCATGATGTTAAAGGATAAGCAGTCACACAGCATGATGTTAAAGGATAAGCAGTCACACAGCATGATGTTAAAGGATAAGCAGTCACACAGCATGATGTTAAAGGATAAGCAGTCACACAGCATGATGTTAAAGGATAAGCAGTCACACAGCATGATGTTAAAGGATAAGCAGTCACACAGCATGATGTTAAAGGATAAGCAGTCACACAGCATGATGTTAAAGGATAAGCAGTCACACAGCATGATGTTAAAGGATAAGCAGTCTATAAACTCAGACATAATAAGTCAGTAGGTCCCAATCATAAGAATACAAAAACACAACCATTAAGCATTTCCCAATCGAAATGTACAACTATTACTTCCCATTGCAAAAAACATTTCAAGGTTAGCGCACAAAGTGACCTTTGACCTAGTTTAAAGTGGACCTGACAGTGTTTTAACTACTTTGCAGAGATGAAACAATCATATCAGTCAAAAATATCAAATTCCCAGATTATGCTACAAAATCAACTTTTATAATAGGTTTTATTTTTGACTCAACGTTCCACGACGTACACTAAGGCATTATTGGCAGAATAGATGGATGCAGTTTAATGCATGATTAATATAATTCACCAGTACATTTCTTGGTTGCACAACAAATATTGCTATCAGGTTGTAAATCACAGCTGACATTATTTGCTGCCTCCATTCGGGATGCACTGTTTCAGTTTCAATGACTCAATATTCTGGACAAAAACGGACGATAACTAAGGCTGGGAATGTCAATACAATCAAACTAGCAAGGGCAACGATCACAAGTCAGTCATAACGTGGCTAATAGTCTTGCTTGTCTATTTATGTAGCAAGCTAAAAACACGGAGCCTAACGTTAGCTAGCTAGCTGCTAGGAGGATGTCATGTCATGCCATTTTTTCCCCCCTCATATCGATTTTCGGTTGCTATACACAGCTAGAGATGCAGGTGTCATTTGGTTAGCTAGCAAGAACTTTAACGACTTATCAAGCTAGCATATCGATTGCGTTCGCAAATTCACTCTGGCTATATACTCCGATTTCAGAGCACTCTCGTCTGAGTGTGCCAGAGTGCAGAACAACTGATCTTCTGTTGCTGACGTTGTTTTCCTCTGTTGGTTGTAGGCGTGAGGCGGGTCATCTAGCAGAGGAGAACCTTCTACTCAGACAGAAGATATCCACGCTGAAGGAAGAGGACCCGAGAGACACCCAAGAGGAGATGCTGTAAGAAACCTCATGGTCCTGGGAACCATTTTTTGTGTTTTCCCCTACACTTCCCTGGTGTAGTGGAGATTAAACGCAAGTAAATGCAGTTTACCCACCTTTTGCCAAAAAATGCATTGAAAGTATAGGGAGCGTTATTTTTTTCAACGCAACTGCCGATCAGAGTTTATCCACCTGATTTTTTTTTTTTACCACTACATCACTGCTAGCATTTACACACCTGATTTTAAACTAATCAACTCTCATCAAGCCTTTGATTAGTGGAATCAGGTGTGGTAGTGCTAGGGCAAAAACAGCAACAATGATGATCCTTTGGATTAAGAAACACTGAGCCCCCCTGTAGCTCAGTTGGTAGAGCGTGGCGCTTGCAATGACAGGGTTGTGGGTTCGATTCCAACGGGGGGGCCAGTATGAAAAATATGTATGCACTCACTAACTGTAAGTCTGCTAAATGACAAATAAAATAAAATAAACAAATGTATGCTACAGCTATTTTTTTCATTTCATTGGGTCATTGAACTCACACTTTCTCCTCCCCTATTTTAGCTTGAAACTGGAGCATTTCAGGAAGGAGAAGATTTCTGCGCAAAGGAAGGCAGAGAGTTTCAAGAGACAGGTAGGACGAGAGTAAAACGACTAACTTTATTAGCTATGTTAACTTTAACTTGGTTCTAGGGGGCTGACTTGCATTGCACTTAAGAACGTTGTTCCTTTGTGCCAACACAGGGAATAAATGGCAACTCTAATAAATCTATATCTGTGTCAAAAAAGGTGCCCTTTTCTCTACATAGTGCACAACTTTTGACCAGGGAATAGGGTGCAGGCCCTGATTTTAAAAAGTAAGGCATTGTATAGGGAGTAGGTAAAAAGTAGTGCACTATATAGGGAATGGGGTTGCAGGTCCTGGTCAAAAGTTGTGCACTATATAGGGTGCCATTTTGGGACGGCCCCTAAATCTGCATCCCCCCCCCGTAGATCTCGGCGCTTCGTCTCCGCAGTCAGCAGCTGGAGGATGAGAACGGGCTGCTGTCGGAGAAGAACACCCAGAATGCAGCAGGAGTGGAGGGGTTGAGCCAGCAGCCGGGGGAACTACTCAGACAGAGTGAGAGACAGGAGGCTGTCCGAGACCAGCAACGCACTGTACCGGAGGATGACAGGACCAAGGTAAATGATGACATTAGTTGTTTTTAAAGGGATGGTTCAGGATTTTGGCAGTGACGCCCTTTTTATCTACTTCCCTAGAGTCAGATGAACTCGTGGCAAACCCAGTGCCAGGATAAAGTGACTAAGGGGGCAGTTGAAAACAGTGAGGGGGCACAATTCACGCTATACCACAATAAAGTTCAAATGCTGAGACTCCGAAACCATTGATTGAGTGCTTTTGAAGTGACGGGTAGGTGTGAAATCTGTATCCTATCTCTGCTGCGCTGTATCCACACAAAGCAAGGCCGTTATGGTAATGAATATAGGCTGCAAAATAGGGTGTTTCACCCCATTACAAATATCCTTGTATGAATGCGGCCGTACAGCATAATGCTTGTTCGAGCTAAATA
The DNA here is from genome assembly GCF_020615455.1 of Coregonus clupeaformis. NCBI lineage: Eukaryota > Metazoa > Chordata > Actinopteri > Salmoniformes > Salmonidae > Coregonus > Coregonus clupeaformis. Next base: position 5,391,601 of record NC_059220.1, read on the forward strand.
GGCTATGGCTAATAACACTAATGCTTTTTACAGCAAGCTAAGAAGCTAACTAAACTCTGTAGTGGTGGGGTGTGAGGCATCTTCAACGGTAAATCAAATATTACAGGCGGAGGCGGTCCCGTTATTCACAGCCTACCACAGATGACAATCGTTTTTTTTCTCCTGCTTTTTATGGAAACCCGAAGGAGTCGTACCGAACCGCCCCATTGGCTTTCCACGGCCCCCTACATGTCCATGGTGATGACACAGCGCAGCAGAGATACAGATTGTGCACCAACCTGTCACTCAATCGTTTTTTGTTTTTTTTTCAATTTTTCTATTGGGACATAAAATTAAAACTAAGGTGGTGCAAGTTTCAACTGAGGGGGGCTAACATCGTGGAGCCGGTCCTGTTATGTCTCTGAGTCCAGTATGAAGGAAGTTAGAAATAGTTTAACAAGCCAAATGCTAATCTAGCGTAAACATTGTATCCACGAGTCCATCTCACTCTGGGTTTAAGTAGATAAAAGGGCTTCATTTCCAAAATCCCGAACTGTCCCTTTCAGGATTTTGATTGTAGTCATGACCTGTTTTTTTTCAATTCGTCTTTGCTCGATTCCTCCTCGTTGGGGTCCTAATGACTTGTTCTCCTGTGTGTCAGATGGCCGTGTGTGTCTCTGCCCTGGAGGCGGAGCTGACCAACGCTGTGGAGGGGACTGTACTGCTAGAGGAGGACAAGGCCCAGCTGGTGCTGCAACTCAACGCCCTCAGAGACAAGGTGAGACACGAGCAGATAAACATTTATATGTAGTACAGGCAAATATATATAACTCACCATTTTCTATTTGATTAAACTTGTATTTATCCAGGTTAGTGTTTAGTATTTTGCACGAGAGACCTGCAGAGACCCCTCCTAGCAGTGTCTAATGTATTATGTGCTCCCGAGTGGCGCAGTGGTCTAAGGCGCTGCATCGCAGTGCTAGCTGTGCCACTAGAGATCCTGGTTCGTATCCAGGCTCTGTCGTAGCCGGCCGCGACCGGGAGACCCTTGGGGGCGGCGCACAATTGGCGTAGCGTCGTCCAGGGTAGGGGAGGGAATGGCCGGCAGGGATGTAGCTCAGTTGGTAGAGCATGGCGTTTGCAACGCCAGGGTTGTGGGTTCGATTCCCACTGGGGGCCAGTATGAAAAAAATAAAGTTATGTATGCACTCACTAACTGTAAGTCACTGGATTAGAGCGTCTGCTAAATGACTAAAATGTAAATGTAATATATGCAGTATGTTACACGTGGGTGCGTACGGTGTAGGGGTTTTAGGTACATTATGGTCAAATAGTTTATACGGTACGTCCAACCACACTCCTCGTCGCTGTGTCCATCTGTAGATGGATAAGGTGGGGGCTGTAGAGTGCCAGCTCTCCGTCCTCCTGCAGGAGCACAAGGCTTTGGACAAACAAACCCAGGGATTACGCAACCAGCTAGCCAAGTCTCAGGAGAGGGTAAGGATGCTCTGTTCAGTCTGTCTGGTCAAAAGTAGTGCACAATTATAGGGAATAGGGTGCCATTTGGGATTCACTCTTACACTACCTTACAGTCAACCACTCTATGACACGGTTATGATCTACAATTCAAATTGTTACCGCTTTCATTCAATATCATCATCAATTATAATGTACAGTATGTTCTATGTGTGTCAAGCCAAAGACACATTTCGACATTGCAGGGACAATAAGTATTTCTAATTAATTAGGCAAAATTCACTGTCATTCTATGATTCCTATTGATGGTGTGTTTAGTCAATATGCTGTCAGTCAGTATGTAAAAGTATCGTGTAAAATTCCGGTAAATTTCCCAAGTTTCCAAGAAATCCTGGTTGGAGGATTCCTGAATCACGAGGGAATAATCAGGAAAACCGGACTCCTCCAACTAGGGTTTCTGGAAAACTGGGGAATTTAAGAGAAGTTAGCGGTATTTTGCAAACCTATTCATGACCAAGGTAGTCTCTCTTTCAGACCCATGTGTTGGAGGAAAGCCTCCAGTCTGTTAACCTCCAGAGCGCCCGTCTCAAGTCAGACCTCCGTGTGTCACAGCAGGAGAAGGACGCCCTCAAACAGGAAGTGATGTCACTGCACAAACAGCTGCAGAACGGCAACGATAAGGTGAGGCCTTCTATGATGACACGCTGATTGGTTGGTTGGTAAGTTGATTGGCTGGCTTCTGGTTGGTTGGTTGGTTAGTTGATTGGCTGGCTTCATGTTGGTTAGTTGATTGGCTTGCTCCAGGTTGGTCCGTTCTAGTCATTCTATTTCTATAATTACTATAACTAACGGTCGGTTGGTATAGAAATACAAATACTAAAACGGACATCCAGTCAAATTGCTGTGGTTTGAGCAGCTTTGTCCCTTCTAGTATATTTCTATGGGTCAGGGAATGCTCAGTCTCTCAGCTTTGTTTGTTATTGTGACCTCTGACATCTGCGTTTTCCTGAATCAGAACCGGGTTCTGGAGATGGCCCTGCACTCCAGCGGGTACCAGAGCCAGCACAAGAAGCTGTACCGGGACGAGCTGGCCAGGCTGGTGGAGCAGGGACAGCAGAAGCTGAGGCAGGAGAACGAGAGGCTGACCATGGAGCTCCACAACACCAAGGGTGACCTCCACCACACCAGGGACAAGGTGAGATTACAGAGGAATGGATGGATGTGACAGACTCGTTCATCCATTCAACAAAATATAGACACAATCAAATCTGACTTGATGTGCTCTAGGTCTTTTTTAAGTTTTGGAGGTTCAGAGGACAGCATTACAGCCTGTATCATCTCCTCAGACGCGGCAGCTGGAGGCAGCCATCTTAACCCTGACGCAGCGGAAACAGCAGGGCCAGTCCAGCGTGGTGAAGACAGTAGAGCAGGAGAAGACTGCTCTGAAGAGAGAGCTGCACGTGACGCACCAGGAGCTACTCTCTGCTCACAACAAGGTCATCTAAGGAGGGTCAACTCTTATACCTGCTCTGATTGGTTGGCTAGCTAGCTAGCTAGCTAGCTAGCTAGCTGATTGATTTGTTGCGTTACACTTTCCCTCTATATCAATAGTATATACCTATGTAGAAAAGGAAAGCATCCCAACATCAATACTTACCTCCACATATAATTCACAAGCAACTTGTATTTCTGAAGCAGTCAGCTTTTGACACTGTGCACGTTGTACAGTATCCGTCTTTCCTTGTTATCTGATGGTCTTGGTGTGTTGGGGCTGATGGTGTGGTGTGTTGGGGCTGATGGGTGTGGTGTGTTGGGGCTGATGGTGTGGTGTGTTGGGGCTGACGGGGTGGTGTGTTGGGGCTGATGGTGTGGTGTGTTGGGGCTGATGGTCTTGGTGTGTTGGGGCTGATGGTCTTGGTGTGTTGGGGCTGATGGTCTTGGTGTGTTGGGGCTGATGGTGTGGTGTGTTGGGGCTGATGGTCTTGGTGTGTTGGGGCTGATGGTCTTGGTGTGTTGGGGCTGATGGTCTTGGTGTGTTGGGGCTGATGGTGTGGTGTGCAGGTGTGTGAGGTTCAGAGAGAGCTGGAGAGTCTACGTCGGGAGAATGAGGGTCTGAAGCCCCGACCGGTCCCGGTACAGGCCCGGCTGCTGGAGGTCAGTTCTCTACCAACCTTCTCTAACTTCCTCCTCATTTTTACTCCTCCAATCTCATTGCATCTGGACTTTAATCTACCAATCAAACACCTCCTCTTTTTAATGTCACTTTTCTCCCTCTTCCTTACGCTTCTGTCATTTTCTATAGAAATAGTTTTTTCATTATTTTTTTCTTCATGTAACACCAACAATTTTCCAGAAACACTATAACGGTTGCCTAGCGCTGGCTCCTCCTGTCCCCTGACCCTCAGCCTCTATCCATCTGTCTGTCTATCCCTCCATCCTACAGTATGTCCCCTGTCACTCCTCTCCCCCCTCTCTCTTTTTCTCTCCTCCCTCTCCTCACGTCTCTCTCCTTCTCTCTCTCTCTCCCCATATATCTCCCTCTCTCTCTCTCCTGACTCTCTCTCTCCTTCTCTCTCTCCCGACTGTCTCTCTCTCTCTCTCTCTCCTGACTGTCTCTCTCTCTTCTGACTGTCTCTCTCTCTCTCTCTTCTGACTCTCTCTCTCTCTCTCTTCTGACTGCCTCTCTCTCTCTCTCTTCTGACTGTCTCTCTCTCTCTCTTCTGACTGTCTCTCTCTCTCTCCTGACTGTCTCTCTCTCTCTCCTGACTGTCTCTCTCTCTCTCCTGACTGTCTCTCTCTCTCTCTCCTGACCGTCTCTCTCTCCTGACTGTCTCTCTCTCTCCTGACTGTCTCTCTCTCTCTCTCTCTCTTCTGACTGTCTCTCTCTCTCTCTCTTCTGACTGTCTCTCTCTCTCTCCTGACTGTCTCTCTCTCTCTCCTGACTGTCTCTCTCTCTTCTGACTGTCTCGCTCTCTCTCAAACATTGTGTTGGAAATTCCAAATTGTTTGCATAAGCAACTTACACACAGCACTGACACACACACACACTTACCCCACCATACATGCATGCCACCAGGGGTCTTTTCACAGTACCCAGATCTAGAACAAATTCAAGGAAACGTACAGTATTATACAGAGCCATGAGTGCATGGAACTCCCTTCCATCTTATATAGCGCAAGTGAACAGCAAACCTGGTTTAAAAAAACAAATAAAGCAACACCTCCCGACACAACGCCTCTCCCCCATGTGACCTAATTGTTGTGTGTATATACTGACATGTATGTGTCAACCACACGCTACATGTTAATGTTTTGAAATGTATGTAAATTAAGTATTTTGTCTAATGTCTTTTTTGTTACGTCGGACCCAAGTAAGACTAGCTGTCGCTAATGGGGATCCTAATAAATACAATAAAATCCTCAGTCTCTCTCTCTCTCTCCTGACTGTCTCTCCTGACTGTCTCTCCTGACTGTCGGTCTCTCCTCCCTCTCTCCTGACTGTCTCTCTCCTGTTGTTTGCTCTCTCTCCTGTCTGTCTCTCCTGTCTCTCTCCTGACGGTCTCTCTCCTGTTGTTTGCTCTCTCTCCTGTCTGTCTCTCCTCCCTGTGTCCCTCCTAACGATCAGCGTTGTCTCTCTAGGCCCAGCTGGGTGGTCTGCTGCCCTCCTCCCCTCGCAGGATGCCTGGTGAGTGGAGAGGACAACACTGCGAGGACGACCACAACCCAGAGAACATACAGGTAGGAGAGATCAGTGTTCCCCATCACATACTGTAGCAGGCTAATCACACCTCTAACTATAACTGAATCCTCAGATCTCCTTCTTGCTATTTGAATCAATATGCAGCTGGCATATCTGGCGATCTACAATCTAGCACTTAGTGAGTGAAGATACTGTATACTATGTTAGACAGTTGTGTACAGTATCTTCACTCTCACTGTGCTCAACAGTAGAATACAGCATCGTTACTCTCACCGTGTTCAACAGTAGAATACAGCATCGTTACTCTCACCGTGTTCAACAGTAGAATACAGCATCGTTACTCTCACCGTGTTCAACAGTAGAATACAGCATCGTTACTCTCACCGTGTTCAACAGTAGAATACAGCATCGTTACTCTCACCGTGTTCAACAGTAGAATACAGCATCGTTACTCTCACCGTGTTCAACAGTAGAATACAGCATCGTTACTCTCACCGTGTTCAACAGTAGAATACAGCATCGTTACTCTCACCGTGTTCAACAGTAGAATACAGCATCGTTACTCTCACTGTGCTCAACAGTAGAATACAGCATCGTTACTCTCACCGTGTTCAACAGTAGAATACAGCATCGTTACTCTCACCGTGTTCAACAGTAGAATACAGCATCGTTACTCTCACTGTGTTCAACAGTAGAATACAGCATCGTTACTCTCACCGTGCTCAACAGTAGAATACAGCATCGTTACTCTCACCGTGTTCAACAGTAGAATACAGCATCGTTACTCTCACCGTGTTCAACAGTAGAATACAGCATCGTTACTCTCACCGTGTTCAACAGTAGAATACAGCATCGTTACTCTCACCGTGTTCAACAGTTCATTACTGCCACATTCACACTTTAAACAGTCCATTCTGCAGCTCTTCATCTGATCCTGTTGATTATGGGACTAACCTGACTTCTGATCTGCCTTGATTACAGTCCGATGGGAGCTAAACCACAAACACCTTACCAAAATGGCTCTCCATTTTCACTTTGGGGAATATAAATATTTGAAAATAGAAATGCCTCTTGTTTGGTTTGGGTTCTGACATTTTGTCCTGGTTTCATCACCACACCCACCGCCTTGCCATCTTCATGTTCTCTCACGTGTTTGTAGAGTGTGTAGTGTGTAGTGTGTGTGTGTGTGTGTGTGTGTGTGTAGAGAGCGCGTGTGTGTGTGTGTGGTAGGGCTGACCCCATTTAGTCGACTGGTCGATTGTTTAGTCGATAGGCTTTTGGTCAACCAAGATGTATTTATTTGTTATGGTGCACAAGCCACCTGTCTGATTGGTGCCTGTCTCAGTGGACTAAACCATTGTGGAGGCCACAGGGATGGCTCAGTCCATCACTCTAAGACATGTGATACTGAAACAGTAGATGGTTATATTATGTAAAAATAATGGCGCAACACTAATCAATATTTTTTTTATATAATATTTTTTATTCACAATGAATGAAAGATAACATTTAAAGACGTTGTACATTCAAACCCTTTTTGTCCCCCCCCCCACCACCACCCCCAGAATGCCTCCAAACACATTTAAAAAGAAAGGCAAAGTGATTGAGTTACATGTCAGAAAACAAAACAAAAGTATACAACATTGTTACTTCAATACAAGCAAAAATGTAATAGCCCAACAATTTCTGGTGATTTAGGTGATCTTATAGGCCTATAGTAGTAATCTCAAGGGGTGGGGGTGGAGCCAAGAGTACTAATCTGGAGGAAGTGTTTGGAGCTGTTCAAAATAGGATATCATCGGGTCCCAGGTGGAATAGAAGGAGTTGGTTGACCCTCGAATGGTATACTTCATTTTGTATAATTTTAAGAACAGCATCAGATCTTTGAGCCAAAGAGAGGCTAAGGGAGGATTGATAGATTTCCAATCCAATAATATCCTTCTGCGGGCTAACAGGGAGGCAAAGCCAATGACATCCAGCTGTCCATTGGTCAGAGAAGGATTGTTGTTTGGTACTACAAAAATAGCAATTTCTGCACTAGGCTGCAACTTTATATCAAATGCTTCAGAAAGGGTTTTAGATATAGTGGACCAATAATCTGCCAGACGGGTCAGGACCAGAACATGTGGGTCAAGTCCCCCCCAAGCAGCCTTTTCCCCTTTGTCACATGTACCATCAATATTTGGGTAGAATTTGGACAATCTGGCCTTACTGAAATGGATACGGTGAAGTACCTTAAACTGTATAAGGCTGAGCGGGGCACAAAAGGAAATACCTATATCAACTCAAGTTAGAAAAGGGCTAGTCCTCTGTGTGTTCTATCTCTCTGGAGGAATACTTGACGGATTCTTGGATTCCCACCGCCCCATAACATTTTTTATTTTTATTTTTTAAATAAGCTAATCCACTAAAGTGAAAATAGACTTTGGTAAAATAAAGAGGGAGACATTAGAACAAATACAGAAATCTGGTCAATACATTCATCTTGATACAATTCACTTCACCAGCTAAATTAAAATGGAGAATACTTTGTCTCTGAAAGTCCACTTTTAAGTTTGCTAATCAGGGGAAGTCAAGTTCTCATCATGGAGGGACGTCAAGGTACGGGTGATATTGATCCCTAAATATTTAAAGCCAGACTTGTATACATATGAAATGGAATAGTATCCCGTGGAATTTGTATTGCTAATTCATTAATAGGAAAACATTCACTTTTTTTTTTGAGAGAGATTCTATTTATAACCTGAAAACACACCAAACCTACGCAGTAGGTCCACTACCTCAGGGACACACGCTTCAGGGTCTGAGATATATATATGCAGATAATCTGCACACAAGGAAACTTTGTGTTCTAGTCCCCATCTGTAGATACCGTGTATTGAGGGTGTGGCCTCTTAGTATAATAGAAAGGGGTTCTATCGTCAGGGCCAATAACAGAGGGGACATCCCTGGCGTGTGCCCCTTGATAAAGGGAAGTACTGTGAACGAAGTCTAAGTACTGATGCCTTGGGTGATGAGTACAACAGTCGGACCCAGGAAATGAAGTTTGCACCAAAGCCAATTTTCCCAGTACAGAGAATAAATATTCCCATTCTACCCTGTCAAATGCCTTCTCCGCATCTAAAGAGAGAGAACTACTTCAGGAACGTCCGAAGATGCAGGAGGGTGTATGCCATCAAGCAGACGTCGAATGTTAGAATAGGTGCGGCGACCCTTAATAACCTTGTCTGATCCGTCGATATGATGTCATAGTGGATTCTATTCGAGAGGAAAGCAATTTCGCTAATATTTTTACATCTGCATTTAAAAGTGAGATCGGTCTGTATGAGCCACACTCAGATGCATCTTTGCTTGGTTTTAACAAAAGTGTGATCGACGCCTCTGTATGGTCCCGGGCATTTTCAAACATTTTCAAGCATAAATTGAGCCAGTTTGGCAGAAAACTTCTTGTAGAATTCGATAGGGTAGCCATCTGGGCCAGGGGATTTCCCACTTTGCATTGCTGTAATTGAATTAATAATCTCCTCTAACTGCAAAGGTTGATCAATTTCCTCTCTCTTCTCTGTACTAATGGTAGGAGTTTCCAAGTTGTCAAGAAAATCATTCATAATTGAATTGTCTTCAGGTGATTCTGACGTGTAAAGATCTGAATAAAAAAAAAAGGAAAGTATTATTGATTTCAGTGGGACTAACTGTTAAGACACCCGAGGTGTTTTGAATTTGAGGGATCAGCTGTGAGGCAGATTTGCACTTGAGTTGATGAGCTAGAAGTCGACCAGCCTTTTTCTCCATGTTCGTAAACAAAACCACGTGAGCGGAGTAGCTGCTGCCCAGCCTTATCTGTGGATAGTAAATTGTACTGAGTTTGAAGACTGAGCCTTTCTTTGTAAAGTTCTGGTGATGGAGAGGCGGGGTATTTGTTGCTCTAATTCCAGAATTGCGTCGATCAGCTGTTTTAATTTTCCGTTGTTTATTGAGAAGAGGGGAATATGAAATTATTTCGCCTCTAAGAACATATTTTAAGTGTTTCCCAAAGTCTAGATGGAGAGATCGATTCTGTTTTATTTGTCTCAACAAAGACATCAATCGCATTCGATAGAATGGTGCAGAATGAATTGTTTGAAAGTAACGATGAGTTAAGTCTCCATGGGGGGCGATCTGTATAGTTCAATGAGAATGAGAGGTCGAGCGACAGAGGAGCGTGGTCACTAATAACAATGGCAGAGTATTCTACTTTCTTAACAGAGGGGAGAAGGGCTTTATCTACGAAAAAGTAGTCTATTCTAAAATAGGAGTGGTGCACATGTGAAAAGAAAGAAAATTCTTTGTTACTGGGAAAAAGGAATCTCCATGGATCTACACATCCCGTCTGGCTCATAAACGCAGAAAAAGCGCTGGACGTTTGAGGGAGATAATGATCGAGGGTTTGAGCGGTCCAAGACTGGGCGGATCACACAATTCTAGTCGCCTCCAAAAATTCAATAGTGTGAGTTGAGATTTGGGCAGCGAAGAAATACGTTTGTTAATGAACTCCAACATCATCCCAATTGGAAGCATACACATTTACAAGCAAAACAGAGGTGTGAAAGAGAGAACCAGATACCATAACAAAATGCCCGTGTGGATCCGATATTATATCAGCAGAGGTAAATTGTACTTTCTTTCTTCTATGAATAAGTATTGCTGTTCCCTTTGCCTCAGCATTGAATTTTGAATGGAATATTTGTCCTACCCAAGCTTTACGGAGTCTACCATGATCTGCTGTACACAGATGTGTTTCTTGTAGAGAAGGCTATATCGTTTTTTTATTTATTCTTAAGATGAGCAAATACTCTAGCCCGTTTAACCGGGCCGTTCATTGCCTTGACGTTCCAGCTTGTAACTGACACCCCACAACTCCCACCCCAATATCTGAATTGTTAGTCATTAAAATTTGAGATTACTAAATTATAACTGGAATAGAGATGAAAGCCCTTGCCTTAGCCGAATTGTCTAAGAAAATTGAGGAGAGGAAACCCCCATTTAATTGCGTCTATAATCAATAGCCTAACTGTTATATGTTCCTGGCTTTATAAATCATCCATATATATCTACGGAAATAAGACTGATCCTGCTTCTGTTGCCTGTTTTGAGTGTTTGTTTAATAGCCTACTGATTCAGTGAGCACCAAGCCTCACGCAACGGCAAAATGTCGGATAAAACAATTTCACTGATTCGGCTGTTTTTAATCATTGCTATGCTGTAATAAAGGCTTTACCAAAAAAAATTATAATTTGTAGAACAGACTGGTATTACTTATAATTTTATTTAGTGTTTACACTGTTCCAAACGGGCAGAAAAATAATGTTGTAATCTAACAGCACCTGTTTGTCACACATAATATGCACGCAGCTCTCGCTCCTATAACCTCCTTTTTCTCCTTATTATTATTATTATTATGATCATCATTATAATAAGGAAAGTCATTATCATTAGTAGGCTTAGTATATACTCCTGAGTGGCGCAGTGGTCTAAGGCACTGCATCGCAGTGCTAACTGTGCCACTAGAGATCCTGGTTCGAATCCAGGCTCTGTCGTAGTCGGCCGCGACCGGGAGACTCATGGGCGGCGCACAATTGGCCCAGCGTCGTCCAGGGTAGGGGAGGGAATGGCCGGCAGGGATGTAGCTCAGTTGATAGAGCATGGCTTTTGCAACGCCAGGGTTGTGGGTTCGTTTCCCACGGGGGGCCAGTATAAAAAAAACACACAAAAAAAACATATATATTCACTAACTGTAAGTCGCTCTGGATAAGAGCGTCTGCTAAATGACTAAAATGTAAAATGTAAAAATGTAAATGTTGTACCACCATTGAGCTGTAGGCCTAAGAGCGCGTCCTGTTCAGTCTTAATACCGTAACTTACTTAGGCCTATATTTTAAATCAATCATTAATTCGTTAATGCCATCACACAGCATACGAGACGTTCACGCTTTGAAATGCAATCAAGCATTTTAGTTTTTAAATTTAAATAACAAAGGGAGCTTAGAATAATTATCCTAAACAATAAATACACCGCAATTCACGGAAGCATGCAACTGTTTTTAATCTGCCTTAATAAAGGCTTTATCTTTTTTAAAAATTAGAACAGACTCTGGTACACTTATTTAGTGTTTACACTGTTACAAACGTTCAGAAAAAGTAATAATATTGTACCTTAACAGCAACTGTTTGGCACACAATACTCACGTAGCGCTTCCTGCTATACCCTCCTTTTTCTTGATATCCAGTCATTTCCACAACTAAGTCAAATGTCTTCCACAGATCTGACTTCCCCTTTCCCGCCCGTTTTCGAGTTGTCTTTTTCACGTCCTCCGCGTCCATTTCGCTGTCACGTGTTACGGTGTTCGGAGTTTGTTATAACCAATGTATTGATGTGATTCTGATAGGCTATAGGTCAGGCCCTATTGGTCACGTGCACGCGACGCTTACATGTTTCACGTAAAGACCGCAAAGGGTTGAGGGGAATAGGGAATTTTTCTCCTAAACAAATGAGGGATTTCGGTAACAGAACTTTTCAGTCAGAAACAAGTAAGAAACCCAAATGGCTGAAATGATGTTGCAGCTTCAGCACGGACAGCGCAGTAAACACTTTCTGTGATGTGGTGCCTTTTCTCTGCAGTAGGGAGGAGAGCGAGACAACCTTTGCCAGTCACACAGGCACTCTGTGTCATTTTTATTTAACACAGTGTGACCATCGGGCTCTTGAGTCATTTGTGTTTTAATTATTTAATCAAACAGTGTGCATAAAGAATCAGACATGCATACAGTGAGGGGAAAAAAGTATTTGATCCCCTGCTGATTTTGTACGTTTGCCCACTGACAAAGACATGATCAGTCTATAATTTTAATGGTAGGTTTATTTGAACAGTGAGAGACAGAATAACAACAAAAAAATCCAGAAAAACGCATGTCAAAAATGTTATAAATTGATTTGCATTTTAATGAGGGAAATAAGTATTTGACCCCTCTGCAAAACATGACTTAGTACTTGGTGGCAAAACCCTTGTTGGCAATCACAGAGGTCAGACGTTTCTTGTAGTTGGCCACCAGGTTTGCACACATCTCAGGAGAGATTTTGTCCCACTCCTCTTTGCAGATCTTCTCCAAGTCATTAAGGTTTCGAGGCTGACGTTTGGCAACTCGAACCTTCAGCTTCCTCCACAGATTTTCTATGGGATTAAGGTCTGGAGACTGGCTAGGCCACTCCAGGACCTTAATGTGCTTCTTCTTGAGCCACTCCTTTATCGCCTTGGCCGTGTGTTTTGGGTCATTGTCATGCTGGAATACCCATCCGCGACCCATTTTCAATGCCCTGGCTGAGGGAAGGAGGTTCTCACCCAAGATTTGGCGGGAGATGGCCCCGTCCATCGTCCCTTTGATGCGGTGAAGTTGTCCTGGCCCCTTAGCAGAAAAACACCCCCAAAGCATAATGTTTCCACCTCCATGTTTGACGGTGGGGATGGTGTTCTTGGGGTCATAGGCAGCATTCCTCCTCCTCCAAACACGGCGAGTTGAGTTGATGCCAAAGAGTTCGATTTTGGTCTCATCTGACCACAACACTTTCACCCAGTTCTCCTCTGAATCATTCAGATGTTCATTGGCAAACTTCAGACGGGCCTGTATATGTGCTTTCTTGAGCAGGGGGACCTTGCGGGCGCTGTAGGATTTCAGTCCTTCACGGCGTAGTGTGTTACCAATTGTTTTCTTGGTGACAATGGTCCCAGCTGCCTTGAGATCATTGACAAGATCCTCCCGTGTAGTTCTGGGCTGATTCCTCACCGTTCTCATGATCATTGAAACTCCACGAGGTGAGATCTTGCATGGAGCCCCAGGCAGAGGGAGATTGACAGTTCTTTTGTGTTTCTTCCATTTGCGAATAATCACACCAAATGTTGTCACTTTCTCACCAAGCTGCTTGGCAATGGTCTTGTAGCCCATTCCAGCCTTGTGTAGGTCTACAATCTTGTCCCTGACATCCTTGGAGAGCTCTTTGGTCTTGGCCATGGTGGAGAGTTTGGAATCTGATTGATTGATTGCGTCTGTGGACAGGCGTCTTTTATACAGGTAAAAAGATGAGATTAGGAGCACTCCCTTTAAGAGTGTGCTCCTAATCTCAGCTCGTTTCCTGTATAAAAGACACATGGGAGCCAGAAATCTTTCTGATTGAGAGGGGGTCAAATACCTATTTCCCTCATTAAAATGCAAAACAATTTATAACATTTTTGACATGCGTTTTTCTGGATTTTTTTGTTGTTATTCTGTCTCTCACTGTTCAAATAAACCTACCATTAAAATTATAGACTGATCATTTCTTTGTCAGTGGGCAAACGTACAAAATCAGCAGGGGATCAAATACTTTTTTCCCCTCACTGTATGTAGTTGATTTTATTCAAACACATAGAGTGTGTCTATATATGGAAAAAAAATAAGTTTCAACATTTCGACCAATCGATTGGTCGAAAGAAAAGGACGACCCTCGTCGACCAAGATTTTTGGGGGGGCTCGGGGACAGCCCTAGTGTGTGGCAAGTGTACCTTCTGGGTTTGGTTGTTTTTATCTAGATTCTAGATTCACCATGTCTGTCACTTTCTACTCTGGGGGGGGGGGGTGCTCAGATTGCACAGTATATCTCTGGCACCGAGTTCTTCAGTTGTCCCAGACAGAGGTCACTTATTTAAAGTCGCGCTAATTGCGTAGTGCTGCCTTGAGAAGGTTAAAGGATTAGACTAGAGGACTGGATGGAGTGGTGAGCCCTGGTGAAGTGCACCTGCCTTCTCTCTCCAGGGTGCTGCAATGCCAGAACAGAGGGCCGCTCATGCCGACAGCTACCGGAGGATCGGTGGACTCTGACTGACAGACAGCAGCTTGGCAGTTTCTAACATCCCCCAGTCCTTACTTTCTGACTGTCGGCCATCACTTAACCCCAGCCCCACCCAGACTCCTCTCCCCTGAATTTCCTACCTGGCAGTTTCGAACTCCCTCAGCCCAGTCCTCCAAACCTGTCCTCCTCACGTAACCCTAGCCCCACCCAATCCTCCAGGATTTCCCTGAATTTCCCCATACCCGACTTGCTTGAAGCACTGGAAGACGGAAACTTCTGGGAGCGTGTTCTGGGAGCGTGTTCCGTCATTATAGGAGATGACCAGTGATCTGAATGGGATGTTACAACCAGTGATCTGAATGGGAATGTGTAATGATTGTATGCATCCACTAGGTGGCAGAGTATCAGAGTAAAACAGGCTAGTCCCTTGTTATTTTCCTCAAATTAAAAGGGCTTTCTGAAACGACTTCAGCTCTAACCGTAGGTGAACTGTTGAGTCAAAGGTTCATGAAATATGCTCTGATTGCAGTAGATTCCTAGTTTCAACAGAATGTATTATGTTAAATATTTTTTAAGATTACCTGCATATTGCTAATTTTTGCACTTAACCCACAACATTTACATTTTTACATTTTAGTCATTTAGCAGACGCTCTTATCCAGAGCGACTTACAGTTAGTGACTGCATAAATTTTTCATACTGGCCCCCTGTGGGAATCGAACCCACAACCCTGGCGTTGCAAACGCCACGCTCTACCAACTGAGCTACAGGAGGCCAACCGTCAATATCAACTGATTTGATTTTTGTGTATCTTTGTCACACAGAAATGTACCTTTTTTAATTGGTGAATATGCTCACCTCTCACTGCAGGTACTGTATATCTGAAAGTACTGTGGTTTATTGTAAACTGGACCAGTTCATTACCAACAGTATGGAACTCGAAGGGACCAACAACAGTTTGATTGTAAACAAATGTTCACGTTTTCATGATATTTATCTGAACGCTTTGATTCATGTTCTTCCATCACTTTTATCATGTTGATGTAGCAACCATGTAGGACCATGTTAGTATAGTTACCATGGTTCTTTAGGAGCTTTGATAGTCCAGACAGAACCTAGAATAGTCAGATCTAGGTCTCAGGGTCTTTAGATAGATGTCAAACCACAGTTTTATTCTCTATTGCTCTGTGTGTGTGTGTGTGTGTGTGTGTGTGTGTGCTTCTGTTTCGTTCATTTTTATTTAAATTAGAACGATCATGACTTTTTTATTTATGAGTATTTATGTTTTGTAGAATGTATTTAAGTTTCTGGATCAATGAGTTGAAAACAATGTAATATTTATTAATTTGTTTTTATCCATTTTCATTTAGCTATGATGTCACTTTTTCATAACTGCACTAGAATGTATTTCACTGGAAATAATCAAGACAAATAAAGCATCTAGTTTAGTGTTTAGTGTTCCAAGTACCTTCTCCCTTGTTGTTCTATACCACATACTCTGATGGTATCCTCGCTGATGTTATCTTCAAACACATCTTTGTTATTGCAAGAATATATTACCACATAGAAGACAATCCTTTTTCTACACCTATTTACCAGCTATGAGCATTTTGCAGGTCATACAGCCAGACGGGCAGTACATTACATTACTCCGACTAGCTATTTACTTGTGTGATTTAAACCATACGTGTGTTTTTACTTTTTCTTTCACTTTTAACATGCCAGATGATACATAAAGATGGTTAAACATGCCAGATGATACATAAAGATGGTTAAACATGCCAGATGATACATAAAGATGGTTAAACATGCCAGATGATACATAAAGATGGTTAAACATGCCAGATGATACATAAATATGGTTAAACATGCCAGATGATACATGAAGATGGTTAAACATGCCAGATGATACACAACGATGGTTAAACATGCCAGATGATACATAAAGATGGTTAAACATGCCAGATGATACATAAAGATGGTTAAACATGCCAGATGATACATACAGATGGTTAAACATGCCAGATGATACATGAAGATGGTTAAACATGCCAGATGATACATAACGATGGTTAAACATGCCAGATGATACATAACGATGGTTAAACATGCCAGATGATACACAACGATGGTTAAACATCTGTATACATCTTCTCCATCACCAGGATGAGAGGGTGATGATGATGATGAAGATGGAGGAACGTATGAGGGAGATCGAACTGTCGCTGCATGACGTCAAGCTGCTGCTCAAAGAGAAGGTCTCCCAACTGAAAGATCAGGTACACTTTAATCAATAGGCAAAATATATCATTACCTATTTCTATTTACATTTTAGCCATTTAGCAGACTTTTAATCCAAAACAATTTACAGGAGCAATTAGGGTTAGGTGCCTTGCTCAAGGGCACGTCGACAGATTTTTCACCTAGTCGTCTCTGAACCAGCAACCTTTCTGTTTACTGGTCCAACACTATTAACCACTAAGCTACCTGCTGGCCCTGTTAAAGCCCTCAGTCAGTGGTCTCTTTACTATGAGATCTCAGGATCTGTTATCAGTTTTTCTCTATTGGTTTTACTGAGGGAGGTTGCCTAGCAATTATTGTGACTTGGATAATGTCAAATGAGAGTTGTTTATTGTTTATTGAGCCCTCATACAAGTTATTACAAAATAAAAATGTATTGAATCGATGCAGTGTAAATGAATTGAATCGATGCAGTGTAAATGAATTGAATCGATGCAGTGTAAATGTATTGAATCGATTCAATGTAAATGAATTGAATCGATGCAGTGTAAATGTATTGAATCGATTCAATGTAAATGAATTGAATCGATGCAGTGTAAATGAATTGAATCGATGCAGTGTAAATGTATTGAATCGATGCAGTGTAAATGAATTGAATCGATGCAGTGTAAATGTATGATGACACAGTATCTTGGTTAGATACTTAGTGACAACTGCTGATGTAAAAAGGGCTTTATAAAATAAATGTGGTTGGTTGGTTGATGGTTAATGTTCTCACTCTGTTCCGTCTCTAGCGCCACAAGAACGGCAAAGCTGATTTGTTGATCAAAGACCTGTATGTGGAGAACGCCCAGCTGCTGAAGGCCTTGGAGATGACCGAGCAGAGACAGAAAGTATCAGAGAAGAAGAACTACCTACTGGAAGAAAAGATCTCCAGCCTCAACAAGATAGTCAGAGACCTGAGCCCCTCACCACTACCCCCCATGCCTTACCATTTCACCTGTTCCTAACCCTAGACCTGAGCCCCTCACCCCTACCCCCCATGCCTTACCATTTTACCTGTTCCTAACCCTACACCTGAGCCCCTCACCCCTACCTCCCGTACCCTACCACTTGACCGGTTCTTAAGACTATACCTAACCTTAGCCCCTCACCTCTACCCCCATTCCCCTCACCTCTACCCCCAGTCCTATAATAATACATTACATTTGTAGAGCGCTTTTCATTTCCAGACGTAAATCCCAAAGCTCTTTACAGAGAAACCATTCAAAGAAAAAAGCTTGAATAAAAGGACTAAAGACATTAGGTGAGAAATTAAGACACTTTACTTTATTAATTCAACCATAATTTTTTTTTTTTATAAAACAAGCACACAAAAAAAGCCATACATGCACATTAGTAAAATCATGGAGGATAACGCACAAGAAAGTCTGGGACTTATTTCCATTGTGGTCCTCTGGAAACAAGATGGCTAGGCGAGATCCAACAGGGTTGAACACGGTACGACAGCGAGATAATACAGCATAAAAACAAAGAAGAAGAACATCTATCTCATCATACACAGAATAATACAGGAGGCGACAAGGACGGAACATTAAAACTTGAAACGTAACGCCAACAGACAGCACAACATAGATCACATAAGTGATCTGTAGCTCAGCTGGTAGAGCACGGCGCTTGTAAACGCCAGGGTAGTGGGGTTCGATCCCCGGGACCACCCATACGTAAAAATTTATGCACGCATGACTGTAAGTCGCTTTGGATAAAAGCGTCTGCTAAATGGCATATTATTATTATTATTATTATTATTATTATAAAGCCAGTTTAAAGAAGTGTTTCTTGAGCTCAGACTTAAAGGCAGTGGTGAGGAGGGAGCTTGTTCCAGATTGTCACCCATCATTTTTTTTAGGTGTGTCTTTGAGACTGCAAGGAGTCTTTGATCATTTGACCTTTGACCGGAGTGAACCTGAAGACTGTTTGGAGCTGAGGAGTTCACCGAGTTATTGGGGACCAGAGGCATTGAGGGTTTTGAAGACTAACAGGAGGATTCTGAATTGGATGGGCAGCCAGTGGAGAGAGACTAGAATGGGGGGTGATGTGGGCAGATCACTGGGTTCCTGTGCGGATCCTGGCAGCGCTGTTCTGCACAAGCTGCAGCCTGTGGATACTTTTTGACGGGAGACCATCAAGGAGGGCATTGCAGTAATCGAGTCGGGAGGTGACGAGGGAGTTAACCAGCTTTTCCAGATCAGATTTGGAGAGAACAGGACAGAGCCAGGAGATGTTTCTCAGGTTAAATAATTATTTTTTTTGCAGTCCAATTATTTGTTTTATGGTCGGAGAAAGTGAGGGGTCCAGTAACACTCCAAGGTTGGAGACTGAGGAGGACAAAGACTACACTCCACCTGAGCCCACCTGTGCCAGTCCTCTACCCCCTACCCCCCGTGCCCTACCCCCAGTCCCCTACCCACTATTACCTATCAACTGGTCCTAACGTAGCAGCCAGGTGTTTGCTAGACAGGGATGGAACACGGAACTCGAGTGTTACACTGACATTCCATCTGAGCCCCTACCCCCAGTCCTTTACCACTTTGCCTGTTCCTAATGTAGCAGGTGTGAGCTGAACATGGATGGAACCATGTATGTCTTTGGACGGAACTACAGCGTTACACTAGCATTCCACCTACTGCCATACCCAACCCCCAAGACCTGTACATGACAGCGTTATCATCTGCCCAGAGGGGTCTACTACAAAGCAGGATCAACGAGTTAGCCATCTAACTATGATAAGCAACCAGTAACTATTGATTTTAGGGTGTATTTTAAAAAGCTAAACCTAGAATATGTATTTTTGTTTGTTAAATAAATTAGACCATGCCCATTTCAAGCTAAGCTTTAAAAAAAAAAAAATAGAAAGTTATATCAGAATATTTAGGTAAGTTAGCCGGCTAACTATTTGATCCTGCTTTGTAGATCCCCTCTGGTCCTGTTGTCAGAGCCTCTCTAATGGTATTCCAGTCCACCGCCAGCACCTGCTTCAACACTCCCAGTGAAGTATTTCACCAGCGTCGTCTTATTCATTTAAAGTAGGAATATTTTAACTATGACATTTAGAAATGTTTCAACGTTTATTTTTATTTTATAGAGGAAACCTAGTGGTTACATAGCAGAAGATAACATACCATGCCTATCAAATTAACTTTTCATTTAATCTCCAGTTTACCATGACACTAAACCACTGTGCCAGAGAACATTCCTGATAATGAATGACTTTGAATGACAGCCCATT
This sequence comes from Coregonus clupeaformis, assembly GCF_020615455.1. Classification (NCBI taxonomy): domain Eukaryota; kingdom Metazoa; phylum Chordata; class Actinopteri; order Salmoniformes; family Salmonidae; genus Coregonus; species Coregonus clupeaformis. Next base: position 5,411,146 of record NC_059220.1, read on the forward strand.
CTCATATGGGATGGGAGGATATTTGTAGGTATTTATACAGTTGGGCTATCCCTTCAAAACAGACTTTGACAAGAGGCTCTTGGGATGGGGCCACTGGTCTATTTGGCCACAAACAGAAGTGCTATCCTTCAAACCACAAAAACAAAAAACAAAAAAGAGGAGTTATTTTCAACTGTGCGCAAACGTAGCTACGGTATGACTTCACTATGGTATTCCCATCCCACAACCCTCCGCGGCTTGACTGGAATGGGTTGAGTAGGCGTTGAGCAGTTTATGTGAAGTGGGGTGATGACTTGGGCTGGGTGCTGGATAAATCCACTGAATGAAAAAACAACTTCGATTTCAACTGGCTTGGAGAAGAAAATCAATGATTTAACTGGGCGAAAATAGTTTACTTCTAGAGTTAGTTGATACAAGCAATCGTTCTGTTTTGGCTTTTATCTAGATTGCCAGAAACAAGTATGCGTAAGTTAACTAACGTTAGCTAGCTAGCTAACGTTAATCAAGTCTGTAGCTAATTAGGCTCGCTAGCTAGCTATCTAGTTAGCTAAAATGTACACACTGCAGATTGGAAGGGACGCTTGTAGTTTTTGGGGAACTTTCCACGAGTTTCTTACATTGCATTGATGTCTCCTTTTTGAGTTATGCTTTCAAGAAAGAAAAGTAAAAGCGAAGCGTCGAAACCAGCCGAGGTACACGGGAAATATGTCAAGAAGGAGACCTCACCAGTCCTGAGAAGTAAGTTGACTAGCTAAATTCGCTACCTAGGTTAGTTAGTTAGCAATGTCTCTCAGTTAAGTTTTTACAAGTCGTGCGTTTTTGGTCATATGATGATACCCAAGCATAAGACGCTTGGTAAACTTTATTATATCTAATAGTTACTGTGGCTTCTGCATGGCTAACTAGCAGCTAGCTTGCTAACGTTTGCCAAAGTTGATAGTTATGCGGCTAGCTAGTTAGCTAGCTCTGGTCCCGAGCGTTACATGCGGCTTGAGTCGCCTTCAACGCCCAGCAACTCACCATTCATCCATCCATTGTGGATTTCCAAACCTGCTTTTGTTGAGTGAATGGCTTCAATACACTTTCGTTACTAACCAAAGAGTAAAGATATTGCTAAAGCGCTAACGAGTCGAACTCTTCTCTGTATGCGCAAAGTTTAGAGACATGGACGGATTCCAGGATCTTTGTGTCAATTATCAGATTCTGTGGATTGGTAAATTATTATAGAATACCCAACTTTTTCAAGCTTGTACCCCCCCCCTTCCCTCCCTCGTTCTTGACACATACACCTGTTGGTCGTATTTCAGATCTCATGCCCTCATTCATCCGACATGGACCCACAATTCCCAGACGCACAGAGGTCCCTCTGCCTGAGCCGGGACCCTCAGCCTACCCCGTGGGACCCAGCCCTGAGCCTGTGGTGGCCCGCAACAAGAGCTTCCTGCGCACCCCTGTGCAGAGACCACCGCAAGAGGTGGCTCGAAGGGAAAGCCATAGGATGTCAGCCCCTCCGTACCTACCACGTAGCCTGGGGGACCTACCCCACGAGTACGGAGGCTCTTCACAGTCCTTCCTCACGGACGTGAGCCCCATGGCTGAGAACGGGGACGCTGGCCGCTACTACTACCCCCCTCCTCCGGAGCCTTACTACGACAGCCAGCAGCAGCAGCAGCAGAGAAGGCCTCAGCAGCCCAGAGCCCCTGACCGCTTCCATGACGACTATAGATACTATGAACACAATGAACATCCAAACTTCCAAAGACTACCACCGCAACAACACGCTTCCCCGGCCCCTAACAGACCGCCAGAAGGTAAGCATAAAGGGGTGGTTTCCCGGACATAGATTCATCTTAGTCCTGGATTAAAAAACAAAAATAAAAAATGCTTTTTAGTCCAGGACTAGGCTAAACTGTACCCCAAATAAGTCTTACGTATAATGCATTGTTTTATCAGTTGAACCCATTTCAATTTGATACAATATCCAATAAGGCATAAACGCCCACACCAGTAGACATTCATGTTTTTTGAGCTGAAAGACGATGGCCAGAGCTTACCCGTGATGTTGCGCAACGATTTAAGTCAAGTCGCAATTTTAGTAAGTATGATATATTTGGGCTTGAAGTGACAAATCTGAACTGCCCACTTCGTCCAAATCTGTGTGAATACGGTGTCTTTTCCTATGATATGACAAACTATTTTTGGGCTACGTTTTGTTTGAATGTTATCACCCACCAGCATGGCATTGTTTTATTATTCAGAAACAGCTGCAAAGTTCTTCCTGTTGGTGACTGAGATGAGCCAAACAGCCCTGTGTCCGCTAGGATATAGATATGGGATATAGATATAGATATGGGATATAGGCATGGTTATTCGGTAGTATTCGATTACTTGCGAGAGTATTTCTTTTTGAGGGGAAAAAAAAATATATATATATATATATTGGGCTGTTTTAATTAAAAGGCTTGGTCTAAAATGTAATTATCTATGTGGCATTGTTACAAACAAGGATAGACCATGATGTTAATTTTTTAAAATAAAACTGTTTTATGGCAGTTTTTGTGAGTGCGCCCCATTTTTTTAAAAACAACATACCGGTAGCCTACTTTTCACCTGTGTAGCTTGTTATTGTCGGTCAATCAAAGCAGCACTACCGTCAGAGGCTCCATGTGTAGAAAGTGAAGTGGAAGATTTCTAATCAATGCAAAATGGAATTACAATTTACGGAATTAAGTTGGCTAAATGAGAAGGAGTTGGCTACAATGATCAACTAACAGGTAGGCTGTTTAATATGAGTGGAGATGTTGTAGACAAGGATGAGGAGCGCGGCAAAAACAGCCTCAACTGGCTAATTAACTTAGCTGGCTAGTGTAGCTGGCTAGTGTAGCTGGCTAGCTTCTTTACATCGATTTGATGCAGTCAAGACAGACGCTACCAGATGAGATGGAGAACCTTGCGCAGCAACAAGTTTGTCTTCTCCCTCCCTCCCTCCCTGGGGGTCCTTTAAATGTCTTTGGAATGTGGGTTATTAAAGGTGGTGGTGCTGGCAGGGCCCTACACCTGGCCTGCGTCCCAAATGGCTATATAGGGAATAGTAGGTTACCATTGCCTTGCTCATGGGATGTGGTGAGTAGCTAGCTCATGGGATGTGGTGAGTAGCTAGCTCATGGGATGTGGTGAGTAGCTAGCTCATGGGATGTGGTGAGTAGCTAGCTCATGGGATGTGGTGAGTAGGCAGCTCATGGGATGTGGTGAGTAGCTAGCTCATGGGATGTGGTGAGTAGGCAGCTCATGGGATGTGGTGAGTAGGCAGCTCATGGGATGTGGTGAGTAGGCAGCTCATGGGATGTGGTGAGTAGGCAGCTCATGGGATGTGGTGAGTGGGCAGCTCATGGGATGTGGTGAGTGGGCAGCTCATGGGATGTGGTGAGTAGGCAGCTCATGGGATGTGGTGAGTAGGCAGCTCATGGGATGCGGTGAGTAGGCAACTTCAACGCCATACAACACTCCTTCAGTAGCCTCCAACTGCTCTTAAACACTAGTAAAACTAAATGCATGCTCTTCAATCGAACGCTGCTGGCACCCGCCCACCCGACTAGAATCACTACTCTCGACGGTTCTGACCTAGAGTATGTGGACAACTACAAATACCTAGGTGTCTGGTTAGACTGTAAACTCTCCTTCCAGACTCACGTTAAGCATCTCCAATCCAAAGTTAAATCTAGAATCGGCTTCCTGTTTCGCAAAACAAAGCCTCCTTCACTCATGCTGCCAAACATGCCCTCGTAAAACTGACTATCCTACCGATCCTTGACTTCAGCGATGTCATTTACAAAATAGCCTCCAACACTCTACTCAGCAAATTGGATGTAGTCTATCACAGTGCCATCCGTTTTGTCACCAAAGCCCCATATACAGTGGGGAGAACAAGTATTTGATACACTGCCGATTTTGCAGGTTTTCCTACTTACAAAGCATGTAGAGGTCTGTAATTTTTGTCATAGGTACACCTCAAGTGTGAGAGATGGAATCTAAAACAAAAATCCAGAAAATCACATTGTATGATTTTTAAGTAATTAATTTGCATTTTATTGCATGACATAAGTATTTGATCACCTACCAACCAGTAAGAATTCCGGCTCTCACAGACCTGTTAGTTTTTCTTTAAGAAGTCCTCCTGTTCTCCACTCATTACCTGTATTAACTGCACCTGTTTGAACTCGTTACCTGTATAAAAGACACCTGTCCACACACTCAATCAAACAGACTCCAACCTCTCCACAATGGCCAAGACCAGAGAGCTGTGTAAGGACATCAGGGATACAATTGTAGACCTGCACAAGGCTGGGATGGGCTACAGGACAATAGGCAAGCAGCTTGGTGAGAAGGCAACAACTATTGGCGCAATAATTAGAAAATGGAAGAAGTTCAAGATGACGGTCAATCACCCTCGGTCTGGGGCTCCATGCAAGATCTCACCTCGCGGGGCATCAATGATCATGAGGAAGGTGAGGGAGCAGCCCAGAACTACACGGCAGGACCTGGTCAATGACCTGAAGAGAGCTGGGACCACAGTCTCAAAGAAAACCATTAGTAACACACTACGCCGTCATGGATTAAAATCCTGCAGCGCATGCAAGGTCCCCCTGCTCAAGCCAGCGCATGTCCAGGCCCGTCTGAAGTTTGCCAATGACCATCTGGATGATCCAGAGGAGGAATGGGAGAAGGTCATGTGGTCTGATGAGACAAAAATATAGCTTTTTGGTCTAAACTCCACTCGCTGTGTTTGGAGGAAGAAGAAGGATGAGTACAACCCCAAGAACACCATCCCAACCGTGAAGCATGGCGGTGGAAACATCATTCTTTAGGGATGCTTTTCTGCAAAGGGGACAGGACGACTGCACCGTATTGAGGGGAGGATGGATGGGGCCATGTATCGCGAGATCTTGGCCAACAACCTCCTTCCCTCAGTAAGAGCATTGAAGATGGGTCGTGGCTGAGTCTTCCAGCATGACAACGACCCGAAACACACAGCCAGGGCAACTAAGGAGTGGCTCCGTAAGAAGCATCTCAAGGTCCTGGAGTGGCCTAGCCAGTCTCCAGACCTGAACCCAATAGAAAATCTTTGGAGGGAGCTGAAAGTCCGTATTGCCCAGCAACAGCCCCGAAACCTGAAGGATCTGGATGGAGGAGTGGGCCAAAATCCCTGCTGCAGTGTGTGCAAACCTGGTCAAGACCTACAGGAAACGTATGATCTCTGTAATTGCAAACAAAAGTTTATGTACCAAATATCAAGTTCTGCTTTTCTGATGTATCAAATACTTATGTCATGCAATAAAATGCAAATTAATTACTTAAAAATCATACAATGTGATTTTCTGGATTTTTGTTTTAGATTCCGTCTCTCACAGTTGAAGTGTACCTATGATAAAAATTACAGACTTCTACATTCTTTGTAAGTAGGAAAACCTGCAAAATCGGCAGTGTATCAAATACTTGTTCTCCCCACTGTACTACCCACCATTGTGACCTGTACGCTCTTGTTGGCTGGTCCTCACTACATATTCGTCGCCAAACCCACTGGCTCCAGGCCATCTATAAATCACTGCTAGGCAAATCCCCGCCTTATCTTAGCTCATTGGTCACCATAGCAACACCCACCCGTAGTATGCGCTCCAGCAGGTATATCTCACTGGTCATCCCCAAAGCCAACACCTCCTTTGGCCGCCATTGCTTCCAGTTCTCTGCTGCCAATGACTGGAACGAATTGCAAAAATCTCTGAAGCTGGAGACACTTATCTCCCTCACTAACTTTAAGCATCAGTTGTCAGAGCACCTTACCGATCACTGCACCTGTACACAGCCCATCTGAAATTAGCCCACCCAACTACCTCATCCCCATATTGTTATTTATTTTGCTCATTTGCACCCCAGTATCTCTATTTGCACATCATCTCTTGCACATCTATCATTCCAGTGTTAATACTAATTGTAATTATTTTGCACTATGGCCTATTTATTGCCTTACCTCCATAACTTACTACATTTGAACACACTGTATATATATTTTCTGTTGTATTTTTGACTTTATGTTTTGTTTTACCCCATATGTAACTGTTGTTTTTTTATCGCACTGCTTTGCTTTATCTTGGCCAGGTCGCAGTTGTAAATGAGAACTTGTTCTCAACTGGCTTACCTGGTTAAATAAAGGTGAAATAAAAAATAAAAATGGGATGTGGTGAGTAGGCCACATATTCTAGGGTTCATTCCTGGACTGCCACTCCTCAGTATGAGTATGAATGCATTGGCCATGAAGCAATATTTTATCTAGTGACCACCTCTTAGGAACAGGTGTAGAAAGAAGTCTTCCGTTCTTCCAGGTGCTCAGCTAGCAGATTCTTGTTTTTTGTTTGGATAGAACCTTAAGAGAAAGGAGTGGTGCTGGTTCAGTAAACCTCACTGTATCTTCAAAATGTAGTCTGGCTGCAAACTAGTAATTTGCAGACTGAGTGGGACCGCCCGCCCCAAGTCGGATGCCTCAACCTCAGACTGCTTCATCTCAGATGTTGACTTCACTAGTCTTTGTCTGTATGTGCAGTAATCCTGAAGAGTCGATTGACGCGCCCATTGCGTCTCAATACACCGCATCCACCTATGTCGGCAGAGCTACGGCGCTGTTTGTCAGACCAGCAGACATCCTGAAAATCGGTCTTCTCGCGAAAACGTCTCTGGCGTATACGACCCCCACAAGCGCCATAGGACTTTTCTGAAGTCGCTACCGTCGATGTGTGAACTTCTGTCTGTAGCGGCCAAACTGTTTGGGCTACGAACTAAAATGATCCTACTATGGAAACGGGAGACTCTCACGAACACAATGGGGTTTTCTGTTTTTAAGGTAACCCGGTACCAGTTTAAAAAATGAATGGAAGTATGGAAGTAGTTTTGTGCCAACAAAAAAAATGGTTAAATATGTGTAAAAAAATATATATACATACGGTGCATTTGCAAAGTATTCAGACACCTTCCCTTTTCCACATTTTGTTACGTTACAGCCTTATTCTAAAATGTATTAAATAAAAACATTTCCTCGTCAATCTACACATAATACCCCATAATGACAAAGCGAAAACAGGTTTTTAGAAATTTTTGCCAAATGTATTAAAAAACAATAATAAACGGAAATACCTTATTCAGAACCTTTGCTATGAGACTCGAAATTGAGCTCAGGTGCATCCTGTTTCCATTGATCATCCTTGAGATGTTTCTACAACTTGATTGGAGTCCACTTGTGGTAAACTCAATTGATTGGACATGATTTGGAAAGGCACACATCTGTCTATATAAGGTCCCACAGTTGACAGTGCATGTCAGAGCAAAAACAAAGCCATGAGGTCGAAGGAATTGTCCGTAGAGCTCCGAGACATGATTGTGTCGAGCCACAGATCTAGGGAAGGGTACCAAAAAATTTCTGCAGCATTGAAGGTCCCCAAGAACACAGTGGCCTCCATCATTCTTAAATGGAAGAAGTTTGGAACCACCAAGACTCTTCCTAGAGCTGGCCGCCCGGCCAAACTGAGCAATCGGGGAAGAAGGGCCTTGGTCAGGGACGTGACCAAGAACCCGATGGTCACTGACAGAGCTCCAGAGTTCCTCTGTGGAGATGGGAGAACCTTCCAGAAGGACAACCATCTCTGCAGCACTCCACCAATCAGGCCTTTATGGTAGAGTGGCCAGATGGAAGCCACTCCTCAGTAAAAGGGACATGACAGCCCACTTGGAGTTTGCCAAAAGACACCTAAAGACTCTCAGTCCATGAGAAACAAGATTCTCTGGTTTGATGAAACCAAGATTGAACTCTTTGGCCTGAATGCCAAGCGTCACGTCTGCAGGAAACCTGGCACCATCCCTACGGTGAAGCATGGTGGTGGCAGCATCATGCTGTGGCAATGTTGTTCAGCGGCAGGGACTGGGAGACTAGTCAGGATCGAGGGGAAGATGAACGGAGCAAAGTACAGAGATCCTTGATGAAAACCTGCTCCAGAGTGCTCAGGACCTCCGATGCGGATGAAGGTTCACCTTACAACAGGACAACGACCCTAAGCACACAGCCAAGACAACGCAGGAGTGGCTTCGGAACAAGTCTCTGAATGTCCTTGAGTGGCCCAGCCAGAGCCCGGACTTGAACCCGATCGAACATCTCTGGAGAGACCTGAAAATAGCTGTGCAGCGACGCTCCCCATCCAACCTGACAGAGCTTGAGAGGATCTGCAGAGAAGAATGGGAGAAACTCCCCAAATACAGGTGTGCCAAGCTTGTAGCGTCATACCCAAGAGGACTCGAGGCTGTAATCGCTGCTAAAGGTGCTTCAACAAAGTACTGAGTAAAGGGTCTGAATACTTATGTAAATGTGATATTTCAGATTAGCAAAAATATCAAAACCTGTTTTTGCTTTGTCTTTATGGGGTATTGTGTGTAGATTGATGAGGGGGAAAAAACGATTGAATCCATTTTAGAATAAGGATGTAACGTAATAATATGACTTATTCCACATTTTGTTACAGCCTTAAGTTTATATTTTTCTCACCCATCTACACACAATGACAGTGAATATTTTTTTAGGAATGTAAGCATATTTATAAAAAATATCTCATTTACATAAGTATTCACACTACTGAGTCAATACTTTGTAGAAGCACCTTTGGCAGCGATTACAGCTGTGAGTCTTTCCTGGGTAAGTCTCTAAGAATTTTCCAAACCTAGGTTGTGCAACATTTTCCCGTTTAAAAAAAAAAAATTATTTACAAAATTCTTCAAGCTCTGTCTATTTTGGTTGTTGATCATTGCTAGACAACCATATTCAGGTCTTGCCATAGATTTTCAAGTAGATTTAAGTCAAAACTGTAACTCGCCCGCTTGGGAATGTTCACTGTCTTCGTGGTAAGCAACTCCAGTGTAGATTTGGCAGACTGAACCAGGTTTTCCTCTAGGATTTTGCCTGTGCTTAGCTCCGTTCCGCGTCCATCCTGAAAAACTCCCTAGTCCTTAGCTATTACAAGCATACCCATAACATGATGCAGCCACAACTGCTTGAAAATATGAAGATTGGTACTCAATAATACGTTGTATGTTTGGGGCAAATCCAATAACAAGTTGTTTTCAGGACAAAAAGTTAATTGCTTTGCCACATTTTTGCCAGTATTACTTTAGTGCCTTGTTGCAAACAGTATGCATGTTTTGGAATATTTGTATTCTGTACAGGCTTCCTTCATTTTACTTTGTCAATTAGGTTAGTATCGTGGAGTAACTACACTGAACAAAAATATAAACTGAGGTGCTGGAGGCGTCACTACAGATCCGGGTTCGATCCCGGGCTGTGTCGAAGCCGGCCGTGACCGGGAGACCATGAGGCGGCGCACAATTGGCCCAGCGTCGTCTGGGATAGGGGAGGGTTTGGCCTGCCGGGATGTCCTTGTCCCATCGCGCTCTAGCGACTCCTGTGGCGGGCCGGGCGCATGCACGCTGACACTGTCGCCAGTTGTACAGTGTTTCCTCCGACACATTGGTGCGGCTGGCTTCCGGGTTAAGCGAGCCGTGTTTAAAGAAGCAGTGCGGCTTGGCAGGGTCGTGTTTCAGAGGACGCGTGGCTCTCGACCTTCGCCTCTCCCGAGTATATACGGGAGTTGCAGCGATGGAACAAGACTGTAACAATTGGATATCATGAAATTGGGGAGAAAAAGGGGTAAAAAGTAATATATATATATATATATATATATATATATATATATGGCCGGATAATGCTGTGGGGATATTTTTCATTGGCAGGGACTGGGAAACTGGTCAGAATTGAAGGAATGATGGATGGCGCTAAATACAGGGAAATTCTTGAGGGAAACCTGTTTGTCTTCCAGAGATTTGAGACTGGGACGGAGGTTCACCTTCAAGTAGGACAATGACCCTAAGCATACTGCTAAAGCAACACTCGAGTGGTTTAAGGGGAAACATTTAAATGTCTTGGAATGGCCTAGTCAAAGCCCAGAGCTCAATCCAATTGAGAATCTGTGGTATGACTTAAAGATTGCTGTACACCAGCGGAACCCATCCAACTTGAAGGAGCTGGAGCAGTTTTGCCTTGAAGAATGGGCAAAATTCCCAGTGGCTAGATGTGCCAAGCTTATAGAGACATACCCCAAGAGACTTGCAGCTGTAATTGGTGCAAAAGGTGGCTCTACAAAGTATTGACTTTGGGGGGGGTGAATAGTTATGCACGCTCAAGTTTTCTGTTTTTTTGTCTTATTTCTTGTTTGTTTCACAATCAAAAATATTTTGCATCTTCAAAGTGGAAGGCATGTTGTGTAAATCAATTGATACAAACCCCCATTTTAATTCCAGGTTGTAAGGCAACAAAATAGGAATACTGCCAAGGATGGGTGAATACTTTCGCAAGCCACTGTACTCACCAGACATGTCACCCATTGAGCATGTTTGGGATGCTCTGGATCGACGTGTATGACACCGTATTCCATGAGGCAACTCAAATAAGTAAAGAGAAACAACAGTCCATTTACTTTAAGACATGGTCAGTCAACTCTTTGAAAGTTTCTTCAAGTGCATTCGCAAAAACCATCAAGTGCTATGATGAAACTGGCTCTCATGAGGACTGCCACAGGAATGGAAGACCCAGAGTTACCTCTGCTGCAGAAGATAAGTTCAGTAGAGTTACCAGCCTCAGAAATTGCAGCCCAAATAAATGCTTCACAGAGTTCAAGTAACAGACACATCTCAACATCAGTTGTTCAGAAGAGACTGTGTGAATCAGGCCTTCATGGTCAAATTGCTGCAAAGAAACCACTACTAAAGGACACCAATAAGAAGGAGAGACTTGCTTGGGCCAAGAAACACGAGCAATGGACATTTGACCGGTGAAAATGTGTCCTTTGGTCTGGAGTCCAAATTGGAGATTTTTGGTTCCAACCGCCGTGTCTTTGTGAGAAGCGGTGTGGGTGAACGGATGATCTCTGCATGTGTATTTCCCACCGTAAAGCATGGAGGAGGAGGTGTTATGGTGTGAGGGTGCTTTGCTGGTGACACTAACTGTGAATTGTTTAGAATTCAAAGCCATGCTGGTTAAGTGTGCCATCACAGCATTCTGCAGTGATACGCCATCCCATCTGGTTTGGGCTTAGTGGGACTATCATTTGTTTTTCAACAGGACAATGACCCAACACACCTCCAGACTGTGTAAGGGCTATTTTACCGAGAAGGAGAGTGATGGAGTGCTGCATCAGATGACCTGGCCTCCACAATACCCCAACCTCAACCCAATTGAGATGGTTTGGGATGATTTGGACCGCAGAGTGAAGGAAAAGCAGCCAACAAGTGCTCAGCATATGTGGGAACTCCTTCAAGACTGTTGGAAAAGCATTCCAGGTGAAGCTGGTTGAGAGAATGCCAAGAGTGTGCAAAGCTGTCATCAAGGCAAAGGATGACTATTTGTAGAATCTCAAATATAAAATATATTTACATTTGTTTAACACTTTTTTGGTTACTACATGATTCCATATGTGTTATTTCATAGTTTTGATGTCTTCACTATTATTCTACAATGTAGAAAATAGTAAAAATAGAGAAAAACCCTTGAATGAGTAGATGTTCTAAAACGTTTGACCGGTAGTGTATTTACCAAGTTAATTTGGGCAGTGGTCTATTTCATTAATTTTCAGTTTTAATAAAATACATAATTTGAAGAACAAACATTTATTGTAGCAATTCATATCTTGCAGTAAAACTGTAAATAAGACTTTGATCTCAAGAAGAGACGGGTTAAAGGTTTAATGTTCTTTTACTTAGAAAATAGCCCTGATTTTATAGGCCTGGAACTAGACAATATCCAAAACAACTAACAATACACTGAATTCATACATTTTCTGTCATTTCAATTGTTAAGTCATGTCCTTCTACACACAATACCACAACTAATGTTTCCAATCTGGGAGATAAATCTGATAAAGTATTCAATCATTTCGCTGTGAAATTTCGGATGGAATCGAGGCATTAAAATGTACCAGAGGCCGCCACAAATCTAGGTAGTTCGGCGAAATATTTTTGAAGGCCAGGCTGGCTACTTTTTCTATCTGGTTGGCTACTCCAGGTACTTGTGGAGAACGCTGTTACCAGTGTAGATTGAAACGTTGGTGGTTACCAGTTATCCCAGTTAATTTCTCCTCTCAGACAATGCTCTGCAACAGACTGAACCAATGCTTCCCCTGTGTCTTTGTGAGGAGGAGTGTTTTTCAGTGGAACGCACATTCCAGTCCTTCGTTCACCAGCTGGCTAACAGCACCAATCCTGTTGCCGTCCCGTCGGTCCCAAGCAGAATTGATCCGATTCCAGCTGCCAATGTGCAGACATTTTCTGCTCTCTATTTTTGCTGCTACGGTTCTCATTTGAGCCTAACTGTAAAATTGAATTTTATATCATGTCCATGTTTTAAAGGACCCAACCAATGATTTATATAAACCCTGGATTGCTGATGCTTCGAAGGAGCAGTCCTCCATAGGAATGAATGGAATTCTACAGTATTTCAATTAAATGTTAAAGGACAAAATAAAATGTGTAAGTATTTTTGTTGTAGTGGGGATTTTATTATTTATTTTAAATTACACTTTACACTTATATATATATATATATATATAATTTTTTTATCCTCACACATAATTTAAAAGTATGCATTTAAAGCTGCAATATGTACCTTTTTGGGTAACCTGACAATTCCCATAGAAATGTGTGGTTATAGTACTTGTCATTGAAAGCAAGTCTAAGGAGCAGTATATCTATAGAGAGAGGAATGTGTGTTTATAGATCTGTCATTCTGATTGGAAGCCTGTCTAAGGAGCAGTATATCTATAGAGAGAGAAATGTGTGTTATAGATCTGTCATTCTGATTGGAAGCATGTCTAAGAGGCGGTAGATCTGTTCTATGTGCGCTATTTCTATGCTTCCCGTTGTTACATTTCGCTTTTGCGTTTTTTTACTTTTGGTTTTGTACACCAGCTGAAAATCCAATGGTTTTGGTTATGGAAAATATATTTCCCATCGGGTTAGATGGTACAATGATTCATTACACATTACGCTTGTTTGTTTTGTCACAAACTGAAATGAGGCAAACTATTAGAATTTTAGCACTACACAGCTGATTTCAAATAATCCAAGCTTGATGATGAGTTGGTTATTTTAATCGGCTGTGTAGTGCTAGGGCAAAAAACCAAAATGGGCACAAAGTGGTGGGGCCCCAGGACTGAGTTTGGGAAACCCTGCTCTAGGGAATAGGGTGCCATTTGGGAGTGGGACACACATCCAAGGGAATAGGGTGCCATTTGGGAGTGGGACACACAGACTAGGGAATAGGGTGCCATTTGGGAGTGGGACACAGCCTAGGGAATAGGGTGCCATTTGGGAGTGGGACACAGCCTAGGGAATAGGGTGCCATTTGGGAGTGGGACACACAGCCTAGGGAATAGGGTGCCATTTGGGAGTGGGACACACAGCCTAGGGAATAGGGTGCCATTTGGGAGTGGGACACAGCCTAGGGAATAGGGTGCCATTTGGGAGTGGGACACAGCCTAGGGAATAGGGTGCCATTTGGGAGTGGGACACACAGCCTAGGGAATAGGGTGCCATTTGGGAGTGGGACACAGCCTAGGGAATAGGGTGCCATTTGGGAGTGGGACACAGCCTAGGGAATAGGGTGCCATTTGGGAGTGGGACACAGCCTAGGGAATAGGGTGCCATTTGGGAGTGGGACACAGCCTAGGGAATAGGGTGCCATTTGGGAGTGGGACACAGCCTGACTGTTCTCCTCTTCCTCTCTCCTCTTCCTCTCGTCTCCTCTCCTGGTCCCCAGGTATCGGTCGGATGCAGGCCAAGTCTCTGGGGAACCTGTCCAGTCCGAGCGGTGAGGACCTCCCGCTGCCCCGTGGTTGGACGGTAGACTGGACCATCCGAGGCAGGAAGTACTACATCGACCACAACACCAACACCACCCACTGGTCCCACCCCCTGGAGAGAGAGGGTCTGCCCCCTGGCTGGGAGAAGGTGGAGTCGGCTGAGTTTGGGACTTACTACGTGGACCACATCAACAAGCGGGCGCAGTATAGACACCCCTGTGCCCCTAGGTAGGCTTTTAGAGTCGTACTGATACACACCACATCTTCGTATCGTTTTTTTTTTTAAAGTGAGGAAATGCAGACTTCTCTCTCCTTTTTTTTTTTAACCAAGCATTTGTTTTTGATATCATAACTTGACTCCTAACCCTCTGTCCATACTCACTGTCCAACCCCCTTCCTCCTGGTCCAGCATACCCCGCTATGACCAGCCCCCTCCGGTTGTATACCAGCCTCGCCCCGCAGAGAGGAACCATCCGGTGCTGGTGCCAGCCAACCCATACCACACTGCAGAGATCCCAGACTGGCTACAGGTGTATGCCCGCGCCCCGCTCAAGTGAGTAACATGCAGCTGGCTTTCCTCCACATATCTGTGGGGGGATTTACCCCAGTGCTTGTTTCCCTGGCTGAGGCAGTGGGGGGGAAACCCTGGGGCCCTGTGCTGTTCTCGGGACACTTTCTCATAACTAAAGAGCTTTCATAGATTAAATATCTTGAAATATCTTAACTTAAAAAGGTATACTGTTTATTGATTTAGTGATTGCTAGATTAGAGGTTGTTCTTGTTACCTTTTACTATTGCTGCATTATTGTAAAGGGCATTTACTATTGCTGCATTATTGTAAAGGGCGTTTACTATTGCTGCGTTATTGTAAAGGCTGTTTACTATTGCTGCATTATTGTAAAGGGCGTTTACTATTGCTGCGTTATTGTAAAGGGCGTTTACTATTGCTGCGTTATTGTAAAGGGCGTTTACTATTGCTGCGTTATTGTAAAGGGCGTTTACTATTGCTGCGTTATTGTAAAGGGCGTTTACTATTGCTGCATTATTGTAAAGGGCGTTTACTATTGCTGCATTATTGTAAAGGGCGTTTACTATTGCTGCATTATTGTAAAGGGCGTTTACTATTGCTGCATTATTGTAAAGGGCGTTTACTATTGCTGCATTATTGTAAAGGGCGTTTACTATTGCTGCATTATTGTAAAGGGCGTTTACTATTGCTGCATTATTGTAAAGGGCGTTTACTATTGCTGCATTATTGTAAAGGGCGTTTACTATTGCTGCATTATTGTAAAGGGCCTTTGTGTTTTTAGACGAGCACTATTCAAATCCTATGTATGATTATGATTACAACCATTCAGAACTGCCCTGTGAGGATATGGACGGTGAGGAGGTAGACAGAATGTGCCACGGTGGTGGAGTGGACAGTGAGGAGGTAGACAGGATGTGCCACGGTGGTGGAGTGGACAGTGAGGAGGTAGACAGGATGTGCCACGGTGGTGGAGTGTGGACAGTGAGGAGGTAGACAGGATGTGCCACGGTGGTGGAGTGGACAGTGAGGAGGTAGACAGGATGTGCCACGGTGGTGGAGTGTGGACAGTGAGGAGGTAGACAGGATGTGCCACGGTGGTGGAGGTGGACAGTGAGGAGGTAGACAGGATGTGCCACGGTGGTGGAGTGTGGACAGTGAGGAGGTAGACAGGATGTGCCACGGTGGTGGAGTGGACAGTGAGGAGGTAGACAGGATGTGCCACGGTGGTGGAGTGTGGACAGTGAGGAGGTAGACAGGATGTGCCACGGTGGTGGAGTGTGGACAGTGAGGAGGTAGACAGGATGTGCCACGGTGGTGGAGTGTGGACAGTGAGGAGGTAGACAGGATGTGCCACGGTGGTGGAGTGTGGACAGTGAGGAGGTAGACAGAATGTGCCACGGTGGTGGAGTGTGGACAGTGAGGAGGTAGACAGGATGTGCCACGGTGGTGGAGTGTGGACAGTGAGGAGGTAGACAGGATGTGCCACGGTGGTGGAGTGTGGACAGTGAGGAGGTAGACAGGATGTGCCACGGTGGTGGAGTGTGGACAGTGAGGAGGTAGACAGGATGTGCCACGGTGGTGGAGTGTGGACAGTGAGGAGGTAGACAGGATGTGCCACGGTGGTGGAGTGTGGACAGTGAGGAGGTAGACAGGATGTGCCACGGTGGTGGAGGTGGACAGTGAGGAGGTAGACAGGATGTGCCACGGTGGTGGAGTGTGGACAGTGAGGAGGTAGACAGGATGTGCCACGGTGGTAGAGTGTGGACAGTGAGGAGGTAGACAGGATGTGCCACGGTGGTGGAGTGTGGACAGTGAGGAGGTAGACAGGATGTTCAGGCGTTTCACCTCTGTCTTCCACCAGGTATGACCACATCCTGAAATGGGAGCTCTTCCAGCTGGTGGATCTGGACACGTACCAGGGCATGCTGAAGCTGCTCTTCATGAAGGAGCTGGAGCGCATCGTCAAGTCCTACGAGGCCTACCGCCAGGCCCTGCTCTCTGAGGTGGACCACAGGAAACAGAGGCAGCAGTGGTCCGCTCAGGCCCAGCAGCAGCCGGGCAAGAACTTCACAGGGAACATGTGAACTGGGTCGTATTCACTAGGAAGCAAATGGGACAACAAAAAAAAAAGGAGGGACCTACCTGAATTTGTCCAATAATAAACCAGTTGTTGCTAAACAGTTTGCTACGGTGTGCACTAGTGAATACGACCCTGAACTGACTGGACTGGACGGAGGAATGGACCCCGTGGCTAGCTGGATCTGGGACTTCAAGGACTCTCATTCTACACTATTCATAAGAAGTTCAGCCCGGGTGAACCGTTGTCCCACACCTCTGAGGTTACAAATAGTAAGGAAGCTACGCCCCTGTGCCTGGCTACAACGCCCCTCTGAGGTTACTACAATATGGAGCTCTACCCCTCTGAGGTTTTGGCCTCGTCCACTGAGGTTTCTACACTTGGGAGCTCCACCCCTTAGCCCCCCCCCCCTCCCCCCTCCTGTGAGGGTCGGCCAGCAAAGAGCTCCACCCCTTTTGAGGTTTTGGCCTCATCCACTGAGGTTTCTACACTTGGGAGCTCCACCCCTTAGCCCCCCTCCTGTGAGGGTCGGCCAGCAAAGAGCTCCACCCCTTTTGAGGTTTCTACATTAGGGAAGCTCCGCCCTCTGGCTTTGTTTTCTAAAGACAGGAGGATTACAGGGTCTGACAGACCTGTTTGTTTGAATGTCCATAAATGACTAGAATAAGATTGTGCCTTTTCATCAGAGGCAACACTTGCCTGTTCTTATTTTTTTTTTTTTTGCTTTGTAAAATTATTCAAAGATTTTTCCACTTAGGGAGAGAAGGATCAGCTGCATCACTTTATGAAACCCCCGTTTCCACATTTAATTCTGCTTCATAAAGTGTTTTTGTGATCGTTGTATTTGTAGCCCGCCCCTAAAACTGAAAGGATATTATTTAACTTTTCAACAACAAGTGTGATGTGTTGTTATTGTCATCAGTACTTTATAAGACAATCCTCCAGAACGTGTCATTTGTCTCGCACAAGAGTCGAAGTTTTGATATGGATCAGGTCTTTATAGTAGGATACACTACAGCATCGCATTTCAGGGACTTGGCTCTGTGCATCATGAATAATTAATTAATCACAATATCCTTATTATAATATGACGTGTAAATAAAGATACATAAGCTTCTGGAAACATCTGTCGTCCACCCAAGTGACACCATGAGCCCTGGTCAAAAGTAGTGTACTATTAAGGGCGGTGTTTCCCAACCCCGGTCCTCCATCACCTCCAACAGTACACATTTTTATTGTAACACCTGATTTCAACTAGTCAACTAATCATCAAGCCCTCAATGAGTTGAGTGAGGTGTGCTTGTCCAGGGTGATGGAGGACCAGGGTTTGGGAAACACTGATTACAGGGGATAGGATGCTATTTGGGACACTAGCCTATATAACACGAATGGTTCAGATGTCCCAAGATGCCTTAGCTTTGCCAAAACAAACAACTGAAGTGCGTTTCCTGTTGCTCTTCTGTATGCGAATGTACTCTGCGTACGTCCCAAATGGCTCCCTATATAGCGCACTACTCTTGACTGTGGGCTCTGGTCAAACGTAGTGCACTATGTAGGGAATAGGGTGCTATTTGGGACACAGCCTCTGATAACTGGTTATTTTCTGGATGTGGCTTTTGTAATGCCTTATGTTGAAATGGAGTGATAGTGACATTGTCTCTTAGTTCTGTTCTGGGCAAGACCACAGCTACTAAGCTCTGCAAGAACCGCTAGCTACAACCCATCTGTTCAGAATGATGTCATCATACTGCTAGCTACAACCCATCTGTTCAGAATGTCATCATACTGCTAACTACAACCCATCTGTTCAGAATGATGTCATACTGCTAACTACAACCCATCTGTTCAGAATGATGTCATCATACAGCTAGCTACAACCCATCTGTTCAGAATGTCATCATACTGCTAGTTACAACCCATCTGTTCAGAATGATGTCATCATACTGCTAGCTACAACCCATCTGTTCAGAATGATGTCATCATACTGCTAGCTACAACCCATCTGTTCAGAATGTCAATATCATACTGCTAGCTACAACCCATCTGTTCAGAATGATGTCATCATACTGCTAGCTACAACCCATCTGTTCAGAATGATGTCATCATACTGCTAGCTACAACCCATCTGTTCAGAATGATGTCATCATACTGCTAGCTACAACCCATCTGTTCAGAATGATGTCATCATACAGCTAGCTACAACCCATCTGTTCAGAATGATGTCATCATACTGCTAGTTACAACCCATCTGTTCAGAATGATGTCATCATACTGCTAGCTACAACCCATCTGTTCAGAATGATGTCATCATACTGCTAGCTACAACCCATCTGTTCAGAATGTCAATATCATACTGCTAGCTACAACCCATCTGTTCAGAATGTCATCATACTGCTAGCTACAACCCATCTGTTCAGAATGATGTCATCATACTGCTAGCTACAACCCATCTGTTCAGAATGATGTCATCATACTGCTAGCTACAACCCATCTGTTCAGAATGATGTCATCATACTGCTAGCTACAACCCATCTGTTCAGAATGATGTCATCATACTGCTAGCTACAACCCATCTGTTCAGAATGATGTCATCATACTGCTAGCTACAACCCATCTGTTCAGAATGATGTCATCATACAGCTAGCTACAACCCATCTGTTCAGAATGTCATCATACTGCTAGCTACAACCCATCTGTTCAGAATGTCATCATCATACAGTTGATCCTTAACCTCATGGAGTGCAGATGCAGGACAAAATTAATAGTCTGCTGCGAAAACAACTATTTTCTCAAGCCTGTAAAGGAGGGCAGGACTAAACAGCTAGTCACTACTTTTTCCTCCAATGGATGCCTGTTTTTCATTCTAAACCCCAAACTATGCACTCCAAGTAATACACAATCCTCTTATGTACATTCATTTTATTTCATTCATCTGTAATTGTAACTATTGTCTTTTGAAAAAGCAACTATCAATAAATTATTTAAATTAGTTTTGAGATCTTTAGATTCTGGTTTCATATTTGTTTGTAACACCATTCTGGCAGAAACGTACTAAACCTGACCAATGTCGGTTTGTTTTTTAACAAGTCAATACCGGGGTGTTAAGTAGGGAACACCGTAGTAAAACGTTTTGCAATGAAAAGCAAAAATGAGCGTTTCATATTTAGAGTGTAGCCTCCCAGTCCCTGTTTCAATCGGTTTTCTTCCGTTTGGTTCCTAATGAACACGACCCAGACGTGCAGGACACGTGACGTTCTCCTTTAGATATTGAAGATCAGACAACAGAGATTTTCTCCCATTTCATTAAAAACTGATCTTGAGCAAGGCACTTAACCCTAATTGCTCATGTAAGTCGCTCTGGATAAGAGCGTCTGCTAAATGACCCCCCCCCTCCCAAAAAATAAAAAAAAGTATATGTATACATGCAGAATTACTGTCTTAGCTGAATTAGCCACAAAATCCCTAGTTTGAAAGCAACTTTTCTTGAAGCTGTGCCGTGACATTTTCCCTACACTTCCCCCCCCCCCACTTGGGCCAGCCCCATAGCAATTAAGAGTTCTAGCCAATGAGCCCCTCGCATTTGAGTGACAGCTAGCAAGAGGCCTGCCCAGAGTTATCCAATGAGGATGCAGGGGCGGCCCGACGGCTCAGTGGACGCAGCGAGAGAGAGAGAGGGCAATGACGTGGTGTGTATGTATGTGACATAGTATTCAATTTTCACTACTTTCAGAACTACTGGCTATAAAGTATACAAAAGTACTGGAGAATCTCTTTTAATGAATCAGAAAATCAACAGCTATTTCTGGTTTATCAAAGTTAGCTGGCTAACTCATTGTGGTCCTCTGTAGCTCAGCTGGTAGAGCACGGCGCTTGTAACGCCAAGGTAGTGGGTTCGATCCCCGGGACCACCCATACGTAAAAATTGGATAAAAGCATCTGCTAAATGGCATATTATTATTATTATTATTATTATTATTGATCCTGCTTTGTAGTATACCCCTTTTTCTTTAGCATGCAGTGGTCCAGACAAATAGCCTAAATAAGTACAGAGGAGAGATATATGAAGATCTTTCCCAACCATAGCCTGCTCCCAGATCTGTTTGTGCTGTCATGCCAACTACTATGGTTCACAGTTGCGTGACAAGGACCACAGGAGTTGGCAAGACCGCACAAACCAGGTTAGTAAGAGGGGGTGGGGGGGGATCTATGAAGATATTTCATAACCAGCCTTCCTAGATTAATGACCAGCACAGTTGTTCTAGAACTCATTCTAGAACTGATTCTGAATGTTCCAGTGCTTTGCTAGAACGTTCAATGTGTACCAACAACAAATGGTCTCACTCTTTCCTCTTCTGTCCAATGGACTAACATCTATTTTCCCCAGCCAGCCCTCACCCACAAAAGGCCACGCCAGTTCAAAGGATCATCATTTCTGTTTTGAAGTGCATTTATTTAACAAACTGAGCAGGAAGCAGACCAGTATGAAGTGATACATATAATAGATAGTGTGAACTTTTGAACTGTTTAGAATAATTCTCTACCTCTATTAGTTGAAGGTGCTTCGGTCCCATCACAAACTACACTCTGGTCCATGTCTAGTAAACTGTCCCATAACTAACTCTCTGTGTTGGGGGGAGTAGTTCCACTACATGTAATGTAACTATCTCGTTCCCGCCAGTGAATTCTGTTCCAGTCTAAATTTGTGACCATAGAGATACAATAAGCTATATTTTATTATATTTAATTAATTCTGTGTGCACAGTATGACGCTCTGACATCGTGTAAACTTAGTGGCAGCCACAGACTAAGGGAGGAAGACAGAGTGCTGCATGAAACTGTAGTTGCACGATACTGGCACACAGTACCTATATATTCAAAAACAAAGAAACAAACTACATCATCCCCCGTATGATGAAGTCAGAAATCATCCCCACCGTATGATGAAATCAGAAATCATCCCCACCGTATGATGAAATCAGAAATCATCCCCACCGTATGATGCAATTTTTCATCATATGATGATGCAAAATGCATCATACGGTGGGGATGATTTCTGTATTTTGAAAGTTACATATCTTGAAAACTTGACTGCTGATAAGCAAAACATTGGACTATGTCAACAATGTACCAATGAAACAAATACCAAAATATAGTTTTCCTTTAAAGTGCCAGGACAAGTACAAGCCCTAAACATGTCAAAATGTTAACAAATATACCAGACTCAAGACTAAAATGGTAGACACTGAACGATTTACCATGCTGATGAAAACATGTATATTTTAAGCAAAGACGCTGGCAGCGACCAAAATGATCCCATAATTCCCTGGAATAGTGTTCCATTTGGGACGCATCCATTGGTTTTCAAACATGGTATTATACTTTTCTTACGAGAAAAAGCACTAAACTTTATCAAACATGACAATCAATATACATGGACCACCAGTCAGCTACAGGTCAGAGGTCAACTTCATTTAAACCACTCCTCAAATGGCATAATCAGGTAAACTCCTATTCGTGAAATCAGCAGCATTGTCTTCCGACAGATGGCGTCGTTCTTCCAACGGGACCGCGTTGCCAACTACCAGTGCAGCCGGCCATCCGTCACGCTATCTGACGTAAGACAATAAAAATCAGCCGTAAACTATAAGTAACTCTACTGCACTTATGTCCTCCAAGTGAAGGACAATGATAAGTGAAATTCCCATTTGTTGACGGGGCAGCACCCCAGTTCAAAGGGAGATTGTGCCACTGCCTCTGGGACGTTTACATTGTCCACATTTAGATTTAAAATAGTGAACCCATCGCTGGACCGGTCCTAGCCAATACCATAGTAAAAGAGTGCCCTGCGGTGTGAGGATGCCTCCTCCCTGCTTCCCCCGCCTCCCCCCCCCTCTCTGTCCATCATGCTACTTAAGAGGTACCCAGCAGTCCCTGCTGTGCTCTAGCCAAATCAGGTCAGCCAGTCAGTTCCTCTTCCTGGTGGGTTTCTCGGGGGCCTCCCCCTCCTCTCCGGGGGCCTGGGGACCAGAGAACGCGTGGTGGTACAGATGCCCGTGATTGGCTGCAGCGTTATACAGCTTATACAACGCCTGGAGAAAGGAGAGGAGAGGAAAGGAGAGGAGAGGAGAGGAGAGGAAAGAGGGATCGTAACTATCTGGCCAAGAAGAGGGGGGTCATTTAAAAAAAAGAAATGTCGGAATGCTCAAGATCGTTGGTTCCAAATGTGTGCAATATGGCTCTGTACAGGAAACAGTACTTCCTAGGAAACATTTAGCCTTATACAGAACCTGTGAACAACAGGAGAGGAAGAGGGTACATTTCAGACTAACCAATATTGGAATGCTCAAGATAGACAGAAGTATTTAGGTGAAAAATCTGTCGATGTGCCCTTAAGCAAGGCACTTAACCCTAATTGCTCATGTAAGTCGCTCTGGATAAGAGCGTCTGCTAAATGACTAAAAATGTAAATGTAAATGTATTGAAACATACAGTACACCATAGAGATGGAGAAGAAAGAGGACTTATCTTTGTATCTGTGCTATTATGGGAAAAAACTGGTAATATCCATCTGGAGTCCTCTTTCTATCTCTATGGACTACACTGACTGACTGAGAACACAACTCCCCACTCACCTCATTTGTGCTTCCCTGTTGCAAAACAAAGAGAAAAACAAAAACAAACACAGTCTTAGACAAATAATAAAATAAATCAAATGTAATATGAATATTTACATGTTTGAAATGTTTCCTTCAGCTCAAACTCTAAAGACGTACACGTTGTGATTATTTCCAGATTGTTCAACACAGTAAAATGTGTTGTATGTCGCCACCTAGTGGTTTAGATGCTCTATAACGTATTTATATACTAGTTAAAACTGTGAGGATCCCTGTGGTTTAGGAGTCCTAAAACCTTTAATCACTTTATGGTACACACATCTATATGATAACACACATTTTAATAGAGCGCATGTACGGTGTCCATTTCAGGACATCCTCAGCCTCAAACCTCACCCCTCCTTGAGTCATTCCGTTTCCTTCTTTGAGTCAATCCCCTCAAGAAGGAGTGAGATTTGACTCAATGATGGGTGAGGTATGAGGCTGAGGATGTCCTAAAATGGACACCGTAGCCCTGGCATAAGGTGCTATTTGGGACACAGCACCTACCTGGTCCCAGAGTGCTCCAGCCACCTGGTCGATGACCTGGCCCAGCTCTCGGTACTCCCCAGAGTAGCGGATGTAGGCCCAGGTACACAGGGTGATCAGCGTCAGCCCCAGAATCATATTACACACGCTGGCGATGATGTCCACCCCCACGAAGCCCGTGATCCCCGCCGCCACGTACATGATGAAGATGACCACGAACAGCGTGGCCGGGGTGCGTGCGGCGTGGAAGATGTTCTTGGAGTCGTTGTGCTTGATGTACTGGACGAACACCTCATCCACCTGGAACAGGGTTGGTTATTGGGGATCGGTTCCATTTGCCACAGTGCTACTCTAGGGGGGGGCCAGACAAATGTATTTTAGGAGGGGGGGTCCATTTGAGCACTACAGCAGAATTCTAATTTAAAGGTAATTTCGCGATTGACTCGACATATGTAGTCTTTATTTAATTTATTTAATTGTATTTATATAGGAGACTGATCAGAGAGGCTACCAAGAATCCAATGGCAACTTTGAAAGAGCTACAGGCTTTTATTGACCAAGACTGGTCAAAGTGTGCATGTGACAACAATGTCCCAAGCACTCCATAAATGTGCCATGTAAAGTAGCGTGGCCAGAAGGAAGCCCACCTGGAATCCTGTTTGAGGGATGCAAAGAAATACTCAGGAGATTCTTTGGCCATTTGTGGTGTGATGAAACATAAACGGAACTTTTTGGCCTAAATGCAAAGCGTTACGTTTGGCACGAACCCAACATGGCACATCACCGTCCCTACTGTGAAGCATGGTGGTGGCAGCACAACGTTATGGAGAAGTTTCCTGATCAGGATAGAACAGAAAATTAATGGAGCAATGTACAGAAAAGTCCTTGAGGAAAAGCTGCTGCCCTCTGCAAGAAAGCTGAAACTGGGATGGAAGTTCACCTTTCAGCATGTAATTACTGCCAACGGTGCTTCCACCAAGTATTAACTCAGAGGGGGGTGGAGACCTATCCCAACAGACTCACAGCTGTAATTACTGCCAACGGTGCTTCCACCAAGTATTAACTCAGACCTTTCCAACTATGATATTTCAGTTTTGTATTTTAAATATAATTTTTCACAATTAAAACAAAAATCCCCTTTAAAGTGTAGAGTATGGTGTGTAGATAAGTGAGGAAAATCCTTATATAAATGCATGAAACTGAGGCACCGACAACAAAATATGAAAAAAAGTTAAAGGGGGTGTGTAGACATTAAATAGGCACTGTATGTATTCCGATAGGTTGTTGTCATTACATGCCGCAAAAAAAGGGTGGGTGACTATATCGGAGGTGAGTTGGACTCGCAGGTAGCACCCAACTTCCAATTTATTGGGCTAATGGTTAAGAAACACGGTTGGTTTCCCGAGCGAGAGACAGGGGGTTCAGATCCCACCTGTGACATACCTCTCCCTCCAGCTGTAGCAGGTAGCGTCGGCTGAACTCCTCCCCTCCCATCTTCTTGACCCCCCGGAACACCTGGAGGGCTTCCTCTCTGATGTCACTGTGTCTGGCCTGGAGCTCTGCTGGGGCCAGGAAGGGCCGGTCCCCACCACACACCTGGGGAGAGAGGGGGGGAGGAATGGAGGGGGGAGAGGGGGAGGAGAAAGAGGAGGAGGAGGAGGAGGAGGGGGGGGTGAAATTGAGCATTCACTCTTCAGGAGAATGACTACAGTACAGGGGGACACAACAGTAGGTCTCAGGAAGGCATTAGAATTGGAGATAAGCCCGGATAGGTCCGTAACAGAACACAGCTCTGTCTTTTGTCACCTGCTCCATCTTCTTGTTATACAGGTCCCTGGCTGCTGCCACCGCCGCAAGGTTGTTGGCCTCTGCTGTGGCCTGAGGAACAACACACATCACATGTTATATTCATCAGGTGATGCATTATAATGACGGCAGAAAGATAAACACAAGACACTGTGTACCTGCAACATGGATTTTGGGTGTGGCAGCTCCTCCCCCTGGTAGATTTTGATGTATGCCTGGGTGGGGAGGGGGGGAGGGAGGGGGGAATCGTCATCTACAAACACCAACATTACTTAACAACATTTCAATATCATTATTTTCACTGGGTGGTTGAAGCATTCACTACACTGAAACTGGTACCTCGATGCACATTGTTTAACCATACCAAATTCAAGTAGCCTGGTGCCAGATCTGTTTGTGCTGTCTTGTTAACTCCTGACAACAACAATAGGACTTGGCAAGACAGCACAAACAGATCTGAAAACCAGGCTAAAATCTAAGGCTCAGACCTTGAAGTACTCCAGCAGGCCTCTGCAGGTGATGTTGCTGCCGTTGATCTCCTTGACATCCAGGTTCTTGGGACTCAGCAGCCACGGGACCAGGATCTGCAGGTTGTTGATGAACTCGCGGTCGATCTCTAAACACAGGTCAGGGAGAAGTGAGATTAGGAGAATGGTAGGGTAGTTATGTAACCGGTCCTGCCTCGAGCTGGGCGTGAACCAGCGACCCTCTGCACACAGGTCAGGGAGAGGCAACATTAGCTGAAGAAGGGCTATACAAAAACACACTTCTTGTCATGCTGTGAAAATTTCAGAATTCATATGAAATTTCATCAAAGGAACATCTTACTTGAGTGTGCTTTAAATTCATCAATGGGATTAGTCTGTTGTCATCCCAAGGTGTGTCTGTAAGTCGCTTTGGATAAAAGCGTCTGCTAAATGGCTTATTATTATTATTATTATTTGTTTTAAGACCACCAAGATGCCAAAATATGTATTGTACCTTTGAGTCTGCCGTCGAAGTTGGGGTTGGTGGCCACTTTGAGTCCGGGGTGGGGCATCAGGAAGCAGGAGATATTGGTGAAGCAGGAGTGGATGTGTTTACGAACGTTCTGCAGCTCCTCATGCTGGTTCTCTGAGATCTAGAACACAGAACCACAGACACACGCTCAGTTGGTAACAGGGTACTGCTACCAATGCCAAGGTCATGGGTTCAATTCCCGCAGGGGATTACAGGGATCTGTATGTTTGTTTGGATTAAAGTGTCTTCTTATATTAGTATTATTATTATTATTATTATTATATCTAACATGATCATGTCGCATAAATAGCAGCCTTTTTGTTTCAATTAACGACACTGTGTTAATATAACTCTTCTTGTTGTTGTCATCTTTATATGAACCATTATAATCATTGTTCATCTGTGACCTCTGACCTTGAGTCTCTTCTCCAGGAACTTCATGCCTCCTTCCTGTCCATAGCCAAACTCGTAGGGAAAACTCCAGTCCCGGACCAGGAATATCATGGACTGGAACAATACAGACATGGGTTCACTAAGTTACGGTGCAGTGGCAAAGCATTAGCAAGGAAAGTCTCTAACAGCAAGAAACTACCAAAGTAAATAGGACCTAAATAGTTCCTGCTCTGGTGAATCAGCCTCGTTAAACCAGTCTGAGTTAAACCAGCCTTCTGGTAAACTGAATCAGCCTCGTTAAACCAGCTTGAGTTAAACCAGCCTTCTGGTAAACTGAATCAGCCTCGTTAAACTAGCTTGAGTTAAACCAGTCTTCTGGTAAACTGAATCAGCCTCATTAAACCAGTCTTCTGGTAAACTGAATCAGCCTCGTTAAACCAGCTTGAGTTAAACCAGCCTTCTGGTAAACTGAATCAGCCTCGTTAAACCAGTCTGAGTCAAACCAGTCTTCTGGTAAACTGAATCAGCCTCGTTAAACCAGTCTGAGTTAAACCAGTCTTCTGGTAAACTGAATCAGCCTCGTTAAACCAGCTTGAGTTAAACCAGTCTTCTGGTAAACTGAATCAGCCTCATTAAACCAGCCTTCTGGTAAACTGAATCAGCCTCATTAAACCAGCTTGAGTTAAACCAGTCTTCTGGTAAACTGAATCAGCCTCGTTAAACCAGCTTGAGTTAAACCAGTCTTCTGGTAAACTGAATCAGCCTCATTAAACCAGCATTCTGGTAAACTGAATCAACCTCATTAAACCAGCATTCTGGTAAACTGAATCAACCTCATTAAACAGCATTCTGGTAAATTGAATCAACCTCATTAAATAGCATTCTGGTAAACTGAATCAACATCATTAAACCAGCATTCTGGTAAACTGAATCAACCTCATTAAACCAGCCTTCTGGTAAACTGAATCAACCTCATTAAACCAGCATTCTGGTAAACTGAATCAACCTCATTAAACCAGCATTCTGGTAAACTGAATCAGCCTTGTTAAACCAGCCTGAGTTAAACCAGCCTTCTGGTAAACTGAATCAGCCTCGTTAAACCAGCATCGGAACTGATAACTGTTAAACCAGCCTTCTGGTAAACTGAATCAACCTCATTAAACCAGCATTATGGTAAACTGAATCAACCTCATTAATCCAGCATTCTGGTAAACTGGATCAGCCTTGTTAAACCAGCCTGAGTTAAACCAGCCTTCTGGTAAACTGAATCAGCCTCGTTAAACCAGTCTTCCGGTGAACTGAATCAGCCTCGTTAAACCAGCCTTCCGGTGAACTGAATCAGCCTCGTTAAACCAGCCTGCTCTCGCGAGCTCACATTCTGTTTCACGAACGTCAGTGCGGTGGTCAGCCTGAAACTCAATAACAGAAAGGGGAGCGTGTCCTACCTGGAATGGTTTAAGGAACGTCTCCTCCATGGCTAGTCTGCCATACTCAGTGAAGAGCTACAAACGCCACGAAGAGACAGGACAAGAAATAAATATTCTATATTGGTCAGGAGTTTAAAGTAGAGTGCATTTGTTTATCATGTTTAGAGAAACAGTCATCATCTATCTGAGTGTCTCCACAGTGAAAGACCTCAGTCATACTGTAGGTGATGTAATCAATCCGTCTACTTACCTGCAAGTGTTGAAGATCATCCTCCTGCACATTCTGGGAGATGTTGTACACCTGCGAAACAAGAAAACGTTTCTACTCCAACATGTTTTGGCACAGAAGGTCTACCATTGTCAAGGTCTCCAAGCAATGTCATTATTTATGTTCAAAGACAGTGGGGTCGTTAGGGCCAAAACCACTGTACCTGTTAAGACAGCGGGGTCGTTAGGGCCAAAACCACTGTACCTGTTAAGACAGCGGGGTCGTTAGGGCCAAAGCCACTGTACCTGTTAAGACAGCGGGGTCGTTAGGGCCAAAACCACTGTACCTGTTAAGACAGCGGGGTCGTTAGGGCCAAAGTCACTGTACCTGTTAAGACAGCGGGGTCGTTAGGGCCAAAACCACTGTACCTGTTAAGACAGCGGGGTCGTTAGGGCCAAAGTCACTGTACCTGTTAAGACAGCGGGGTCGGGTAGGGCCAAAACCACTGTACCTGTTAAGACAGTGGGGTCGTTAGGGCCAAAGTCACTGTACCTGTTAAGACAGCGGGGTCGTTAGGGCCAAAACCACTGTACCTGTTAAGACAGCCGGGTCGTTAGGGCCAAAGCCACTGTATCTGTTAAGACAGTGGGGTCGTTAGGGCCAAAACCACTGTACCTGTTAAGACAGCGGGGTCGTTAGGGCCAAAACCACTGTACCTGTTAAGACAGCGGGGTCGTTAGGGCCAAAGCCACTGTACCTGTTAAGACAGCGGGGTCGTTAGGGCCAAAGCCACTGTACCTGTTAAGACAGCGGGGTCGTTAGGGCCAAAACCACTGTACCTGTTAAGACAGCGGGGTCGTTAGGGCCAAAGTCACTGTACCTGTTAAGACAGCGGGGTCGTTAGGGCCAAAACCACTGTACCTGTTAAGACAGCGGGGTCGTTAGGGCCAAAGTCACTGTACCTGTTAAGACAGCGGGGTCGTTAGGGCCAAAACCACTGTACCTGTTAAGACAGTGGGGTCGTTAGGGCCAAAGTCACTGTACCTGTTAAGACAGCGGGGTCGTTAGGGCCAAAACCACTGTACCTGTTAAGACAGCGGGGTCGTTAGGGCCAAAGTCACTGTACCTGTTAAGACAGCGGGGTCGTTAGGGCCAAAGCCACTGTACCTGTTAAGACAGCGGGGTCGTTAGGGCCAAAACCACTGTACCTGTTAAGACAGCGGGGTCGTTAGGGCCAAAGCCACTGTACCTGTTAAGACAGCCGGGTCGTTAGGGCCAAAGCCACTGTACTGTACCTGCATGGAGCTGATCATAGTGCTTAGTGCAAACACAGTGGCTGAATCCCTCAACGTTGACTGGCTGTCAAACGTTCCCTGAGTATCCATCAGTAGAACTGCCACCTGAGGGACGAGACAGGAGAGCATAACTCTTCATTCATCAGTGTTAATGCTATTACAGTTTAACAGGAGAGACAAAACTGAAGATTTACAGTTCATTTCCTGCAATTCTACACATTTTGCCATGGGGCGTAGAGAAAATGTTGCAGTTTTAGACCAAGCTTTCTGCAATTCTACACATTTTGCAATGGGGCGGAGAGAAATATTTGCATGATTACTACAGGTTTAGGATAGCTGGCCGCTAGACTAACTTACCAATCAAAAAAATGTAGCTGACATGAGCTAATTAAGTGACGATCAGTGACTGACAACAAGAGAAGAACTGCTGATGCACAACCCCATTAAAAAAATACCCCATCTTCTGTATTCTACTATTCTAACTCTCAACAGTAAGTGGAGACCCCCACTGAGTTCCACTGAGCGGGCCCATCCCTGACTACGATGATCGAAAACGTCTGTAGATATCATAGATTGGGCCTCTAACTGAGGTCGGCATACAGAATCTACCCATAGGGCTCTGGTCAAAAGTAGTGCACTACAGTGCCTTCGGAAAGTATACAGACCCCTTGACTTTTTCCACATTTTGATACGTTACAGCCTTATTCTAAAATTAATTAAATTGTTTTTTCCCCCTCATCAATCTACACACAATACCCCATAATGACAATGCAAAAACAGTTTTAAAAAATATATATATATTTGCTATTTTATAAAAATAAATAAAAAACGGAAATATTACATTTACATAAGTATTCAAACCCTTTACTCAGTACTTTGGCAGCAATTACAGCCTCAAGTCTTCTTGGGAATGATGCTACAAGCTTGGCACACCTGTATTTGGGGAGTTTCTCCCGTTCTTCTCTGCAGATCCTCTCAAGCTCTGTCAGGTTGGATGGGGAGCGTCGCTGCACAGAGATGTTTGATCGGGTTCAAGTCCGGGCTCTGGCTGGGCCACTCAAGGACATTCATAGACTTGTCCCAAAGCCACTCCTGCGTTGTCTTGGCTGTGTGCTTAGGGTCGTTGTCCTGTTCAATAATAATAAATAATAATATGCCATTTAGCAGACGCTTTTATCCAAAGCGACTTACAGTCATGCGTGCATACATTTTTGTGTATGGGTGGTCCCGGGGATCGAACCCACTACCTTGGCGTTACAAGCGCCGTGCTCTACCAGCTGAGCTACAGAGGACCACAGTTCAAGGTGAACCTTCGCCCCAGTCTGAGGTCCTGAGCGCTCTGGAGCAGGTTTTCATCAAGGATCTTTCTGTACTTTGCTCCGTTCATCTTTGCCTCGATCCTGACGAGTCTCCCAGTCCCTACCGCTGAAAAACATCCCCACAGCATGATGCTGCCACCACCATGCTTCACCGTAGGGATGGTGCCAGGTTTCCTCCAGACGTGACGCTTGACATTCAGGCCAAAGAGTTGAATCTTGGTTTCATCAGACCAGAGAATCTTGTTTCTCATGGTCTGAGAGTCTTTAGGTGCCTTTTGGCAAACTCCAAGTGGGCTGTCATGTGCCTTTTACTGAGGAGTGTCTTCCGTCTGGCCACTCTACCATAAAAGCCTGATTGGTGGAGTGCTGCAGAGATGGTTGTCCTTCTGGAAGGTTCTCCCATCTCCACAGAGGAACTCTGGAGCTCTGTCAGAGTGACCATCGGGTTCTTGGTCACCTCCCTGACCAAGGCCCTTATTCCCTGATTGCTCAGTTTGGCCGGGCGGCCAGCTCTAGGAAGAGTCTTGGTGGTTCCAAACTTCTTCCATTTAAGAATGATGGAGGCCACTGTGTTCTTGGGGAATTTCAATGCTGCAGAAATGTTTTGGTACCCTTCCCCAGATCTGTGACTCAACACAATCCTGTCTCTGAGCTCTATGGACAATTCCTTCAACCTCATGGCTTGGTTTTTGCTCTGACATGCACTGTCAACTGTGGGACCTTTATATAGACAGGTGTGTGCCTTTCCAAATCATGTCCAATCAATTAAATCTACCACAAGTGGACTCCAATGAAGTTGTAGAAACATCTCAAGGATGGTCAATGGAAACGAGATGCACCTGAGCTCAATTTCGAGTCTCATCGCAAAGGGTCTGAGTACTTATGTAAATGTGATTTTTAATTTCTTCATTTTTAATACATTTGCAAAAATGTCTAAAAACCTATTTTCGTTTTGTTATTATGGGGTAATGTGTGCAGATTGCTGAGGATTTTTATTTATTTCATCAATTTTAGAATAAGGCTGTAACGTAACAAAGTGTGGAAAAAGTCAAGGGGTCTGAATACTTTCCGAAGGCACTGTATGTAGGGAATAGGGTGCCGTTTGAGACGCAGTCCCGTGAATACAGGTCAAAGGTGAGGATCTGGTACCTTGCGTCCATCTGGCTTGTCCACCAGAAAGACTTCGCTCCAGATCTGAATGCCTGTGGTCTCCCTCTCAGATCCACCCCTCCAGGAGAATCCTGTCAGAGGCTCCTCTGCCTCCCCCAGCCACTCCTCAGACGCCTGGGGATATAGATTAGATACAGAGAGAAATACAACACAGATCAATGCTTCTTGGACCAATTATTGGCTATTATTAGTCACAAAACCTTAAAACAGTAACACACATCATAACCTCAATCATCACATTATGCCCAATGCAGCACACTGATGCAAAGTTTAATTACAGATGGTCTCTTACATGCTGAGGGATGGGTCGTAGCCGGGTCAAGAGATATGAACACAAAGCCAAGAGTGACAGGCGTCACTTAACAGTATCGCTTCCTTCCTCACCAGCTCACACAGAGACTGGATCTCTGGACCTCTGTCTCACAAACACAAGTGACCTCCCTAACATCTTAGCCAACTGCGCCACCAAAAAAGCTAGCATTTCCGCAGCGTGGATGGAGAAATTTCAAGCTGAGGAGTGAGGTTACCAATCCCCCATCGGTTACACAAGCATGACCTTTGAACTCACCTGGCTGTACATGTAGCGCAGCATGAAGTCCATGAGGAAGGACTTTCCCTTGCGGAACGCCCCGGCCACAGATATGGCCACCACCTCCCTGTTGTGGACCTCTTCGGCCAATAGGATCCGGCTCAGCGCCGCCTCGTCCAGCTCAAAGGTGTGGTCGTCCTTGACAACAAGCACCTGGATGGGCCGCGCACTTCCATCAGGCTCCTCCTCCTCTGAGCTCCAGTCGTAGGTGGCTTTGTCTGTGAAGGACCCTGTGACGTGACACGGGAGGAAGAGTACAAATTAAAGAATGTTGCACATCCCATAATGCTTTCACGTGCGTCTGAAATGGTTCCCCTTATGTAGTGCATAGTATAGTGTACTTTTGACCAGAGATCTAAGGGTCCTGTATAGTGCACTACCCTATGGACACTGGTCAAAAGTAGTGCACTAAATAGGGAATGGGGTGCCATTTGGGACGTAGCCTCCCACTATAATACTCTCAGTGATTTATTAGGGAACCAACGTTTAAGCACCCAATACCTTCCTCAGGGTTAGAGGGGAAATGGAGACAGACTTTACGCCGATATCCAGAGGGAGGAGGAATAAGCTGCAAAGAGGATGATGTCATCAAAGCACACAAAATTGATGATTTACTAGTTTACAGACAAATATACACCGTTTCTATGAATTTAATTAAAATATGGATATCTCAATAGCTTTTTAGTAAATGACAGGCAATGTTAAAGGCTTGTTAATACCATATGAAAAATGTATGCACTCACTAACTGTAAGTGGCTCTGGATAAGAGCGTCTGCTAAAATGACTAAGATGTACATGTAAATGTAAAACCAGCTATCTACCCGGTGGTTAACAGATCAGTATCATCTCATCACATAATCTGTGTCCCAAATGGCACCCTATTCCCTATATAGACTGGGCCCTGGTCAAAAGTAGTGCACTATGTAGGGAATAGGGTGTTCTTTGGGACTCCACCATACTGTAGCTGAGCGAGATGTTAAATCCAGTAATGATTCAAGTTAAGCATTGGTTCACTTCAGAACAGAGGATGTGCGCTGGGACTGGGACTGGGAGAGAGAGGAGAGAGAGGAGAGAGAGGAGAGAGAGAGAGAGAGAGAGAGAGAGAGAGAGAGAGAGAGAGAGAGAGAGAGAGAGAGAGAGAGAGAGAGAGAGAGAGAGAGAGAGAGAGAGAGAGAGAGAGAGAGAGAGAGAGAGAGAGAGAGAGAGAGAGAGAGAGAGAGAGAGAGAGAGAGAGAGAGAAGAGAGAGAGAGAGAGAGAGAGAGAAGAGAGAGAAAGAGAGAGAGAGAGAGAGAGAGAGAGAGAGAGAGAGAGAGAGAGAGAGAGAGAGCTTTGCTTTCCTTTCCGGGCAAGCAGTGACTCAGTCTGCCTGCAATCTGTCTGCCTCTCCACAGTCTCCAGAGACCTAATGGCTGTGTAGGCCACAAAATCCTAGCTAGTCTGCTCACAGGGAAAAGACAGAGGGGCACACAGTGACGATATGGTGGCTGTCTGTTTATCGTGTGTGTGGTTGGCAATAGACAACATTGAATCATTTTCTTCCCTTGAAGTAAACTCTTGTGTTAGCAGGCTGTTAACACAGAGAAGAGTTGACAGATAGAACGCCTACTATCTCTCTCAGAGAAAACCAAAGGATATATTTACATTTTACATTTACATTTGAGTCATTTAGCAGATGCTCTTATCCAGAGCGACTTACAGTTGCATACATTATTTTATTTTTCATACTGCCCCCCCCCCGTGGGAATCGAACCCACAACCCTAGCGTTGCAAACACCATGCTCTACCAACTGAGCTACATCCCTATATATCTTATCGCCCACAACACTCCAAGCTCTATTTGTATAAAGATGACATAATAACAAACATGGCAAGAGTCAGTAAATACAACATTGACTAAGGGAAAGGAAGAGACCATTTTGGGGCATTAAAATGAATGCAGAGTGCAGAACACAGTTAATCATGTAAACAGTCCTGTCCTCCTATGTTTCTCAGGTCTGGACTGGTGCATTTATTTATTCTCACTAACAAAGGCCAAAGCAAAGCAATGATGCCTGTCCTAAAACAACAGGTATCGCCACATCAAGGCATCATCCCAAATGGCACCCTATGATGTAGTGCATTACCTGGTCAAATGTAGTGCACTATATAGGGAATAGGGTGTAATTTGGGACACAGCTTCCAGACTAGCTGCTCCTTGACTTCTGCTACAGAGCAGCTTCAGACATCAGCAGGGTATGGTCTAGGTCTACTCTGTAAATGTACTGGGTCAGTGCTCATAGCTGCTCAACTCTCTCTGGTAATAAACAACACCATTCTATGTCACTCTGTAGCTTCCAAACCAGTCATTCTAGCTATCATAATAGGCTACATTACGTTGAATGCCTGACAGCTCTTTAGCATAGACAATATAGCAGGATTCTTTCTATATCTATGACTCTTAGTATGTCTAACGATGATGGTTCATTAGCAAGCTCATTTTTACTATGTGATAACAGACCCAAATGGTATGGCACAATTGGTGTTTATCAAACAGATATGAGATGAACACCAATCAGAAAGCAGAGACATACATACAGTAGCGGAGTGAAATGTAACGGTAAGGATGATGCCATCTGTTTGCCTCAGGTCCACCCATACCCCCTTTGGCACCGCCTTGACAGTTATTTCGGTAAGGGCCTAGGCCTGTAAATCAAATCTCGCTAACACTGGTTAATTCTAGCATTGTGTTTGAATTGCTGTCGTTCGTTATTCTGTGCCATAATCATTCTAAAGGGTGCGGGGATGCTCAGACAGACGATCCATTGGCCTGTAGACTAGAGTGAATAGAACAGAATAGAATAGATGCTTGGCTTGTGTTTATATTAGTTGAGCAGCTGAACGGGGCTTGGTTGTGTCTGGTCCAGGCCAGCGTTTTTGCGACGGTTGAGCATTCAATAGATATAACGGTTTGTTCTGACAACAGCATGCAAATTGCAACGACTGCTTCATCATTATTAACGCACAAACATCTGATCAGCTGCATTGCTGAGACTTTCCCTAGCCTAGGCTACATGAATGAGGCTAAATAGCGCACCCATTTTTATGTGCGTCTAGAGAGGACCAATTTAGTCATCTTCATAATTATCAACCACTCACCCCAGCTGTCTCTGTCTTTACGGTTTCTCGCCATGGTGTTGTTCCTTTCTGTTTGACTGTACGTGAGAACCTAAGCGGCTGTCATGTAGACACACACGGGAGCAGCTAAGGGAGGACCTCTTCAAAACCGACACCGAGGAGGATGCTCATCAAAGGGAGGACGCTGAAGCCGACGGGAGTTGGTTGGGTGTGCAGTATTTGTATCAGCCGCCAGGGGGTGCTGTTCCGATGTTTTTCGTTGTTCTGTTTTTCTGGACGTTAGTGGTTACAGTTGCTTGCTCGCTTACATCGCTAGGTGGCGGTAGTTGCACATCATTTATCAGACAGAGAGAGTAATTACGTCTTGATAAAAAAAGTAATGCTTTCAATAGCATTTTGATCGATTCAATTATGTTAGTTGTTATTGTTTTCTTGGAATGACGGTAGGTACCCTTTACAGTTGAATGCATGGGTGACATAAAGTACATTTTCACTAGTTAGTAGCATCTCTTGCCGTCAACAGGAGGAAATGACAACGCCGAGAGTGTGAGGTTGGGGTTCCAGCCAAGCTACGCTTGCCGTTGTTTGAGGGAGAGTGAGCTGCCAGCAGAAGTTTACACTTTCTCTGAATAGGAACAAAGAATTGCTTTTTGGATGAAAAGGAATTTAAACCATAATTTTGCCAAATTTAATATATGGCTTTCGTATGTGTAACATATATGGAGTAAATGGTAAGTTAGCCAACTTCGCAAACCTAGCTACTGTTTTGGATTAATGTTAGTTTAACGGTAGCTGGCTGCTAGCCACTTAGCATACTAGCTAACTTGGCTAGCTAGCTACTGTACGTTAGCTTTAGATAATTACCTAAGTAAATTAACTACGTTTGAAAAACATCGTCCTGGTAGTTATCTAGCTAGCTAGCTAGCTACAGTGTAAGTAGCTAACTTGACTTACTCTAACGTTACAGAGGGTTAACAATTTTGTTTATATAGCTAAATTCAATGAACAGTCCATTGTTTATCTGCTAACTATTTCGTAGCTAAGTAGTTAGCTTGCAGGTTAGTTAGCTAGCCTCAATCTAACGTTAGCCGGCCAGCCAGCAAATATGTTGATTCTTGAATGACTTCTGAAATCGTGTCGGTGGTTGTTTGTAGCTACCTATTAGCTGAAGATTTACTAACTATTATTTTCTACTCTCTCTCACCGGCAGGAAATGGACCAGAAGTCAGACTTGGAAGCAGCACTTTTAGAGAATAAACAAGTTATTACCACTTGAAGTAATCCTCACCGAATGATACTGACGTGTATTTGCACAAGCTAACTTGCTAAATGAAAAGTGGAGTAGCTAGTTGTTGATAAACTATCCAGCCATTTAGCTATCTGTCATGGATATATTTCCTAGACCTAGTGGAGAAATTCAAAGAAAAAACCCACAGCAGGATTTCGAGCTTATTCAACGAGTTGGGAGCGGCACATATGGAGACGTATACAAGGTATTTTTCGTCCATCTGAATTAACAGCAGTAGCAGCTTTGGCTGTTCCGAATTTAGATCCGTGTCTAAACCAAACCAAGCACCCCACCTGTTGGGAGGCACGAGATCCCTGTGCTCTATACTTTAATTTTTTATTGAACCTTTATTTAACTAGGCAAGTCAGTTAAAAACAAATTCGTATTTACAATGAAGGCTCCTGCGGTGGCTGGGATTAAAAATAAATAAATAAATAAAATATAGGACAAAACACACATCATGACAAGAGAGACACCACAACCCTACATAAACATTTACGTTTACATTTACGGCATTTAGCAGAAGCTGTTATCCAGAGCGACTTACAAATTGGTGCATTCACCTTATAGCCAGTGGGTTAACCACTTTACAATGTTTATTAGTATTATTTTTTTAATATATTTTTGAAATTTTTTATTATTATTATTTTTTTTTGTGGGTGGGGGGGTGGAGAGACCTAAGACAACCTCCTAGCATGGCAGCAACACATGACAACACAGCATGGTAGCAACACAACATGGCAGCAGCACAACATGGTAGCAGAACAAAACATGGTACAAACATTATTGGGCACAGACAACAGCACAAAGGCAAGAAGGTAGAGACAACAATACATCACGCGAAGCAGCCACAACTGTCAGTAAGAGTGTCCATGATTGAGTCTTTGAATGAAGAGATGGAGATAACTCTCCAGTTTGAGTGTTCTTTTCAGCTCGTTCCAGTCGCTAGCTGCAGCGAACTGAAAAGAGGAGCGACCCAGGGATGTGTGTGCTTTGGGAACCTTTAACAGAATGTGACTGGCGGAACGGGTGTTGTATGTGGAGGATGAGGGCTGCAGTAGGTATCTCAGATAGTGAGGAGTGAGGCCTAAGAGGGTTTGATGAATAAGCATCCACCAGTGGGTCTTGCGACGGGTATACAGAGATGACCAGTTTACAGAGGAGTATAGAGTGCAGTGATGTGTCCTATAAGGAGCATTGGGGGCAAATCTGATGGCTGAATGGTAAAGAACATCTAGCCGCTCGAGAGCACCCTTACCTGCCGATCTATAAATTCCGTCTTCGTAATCTAGGATAGCTAAATCCTATTGAAACCTGGCGAGAGGACTGACGTGAAGTTGCCAAGGTTGTATTTCTCTCCCCCAGGCCCATAGTTCAATTCTCTCTCAAAGTGTTTTTCTTTTATGGCCAAGATGTGAGTAAAGTTATTGTGTGTATGCTGTTTAGCTTACTAACACCTTGATTCAAGGCACAGAACCTTAGCTGTTGTCAGTTTGCCAATAGTAGTTTGTGTTACAGGGGCATTTGAGTTTTAGAATAGAGTTGAATGGAAACTACAGTGAATGCACATCTTCATGACATAAAAAGTGTTTTAGCTGTGTAAACTCTTTGTGCAGCTTAACGTCAATGGGAAATGGATACCTAGGGCCTAGTTATCAAGCATGTGTTCAGGTTATCCTCTCTCTGCAAGTCACTTTTGCCTGTTTTTAGAGAGCTGACTTGTGACATTTTGTAAAGGCTTTTATTTAGAGTGGGGAGTCACCATTTTATCTATATTTATCTATCATCTACCAATCAAGGCTTTCATTTACTTCTGCTGCTGAGTCAAGCATCTGTCCTCCACATTATCACGTTAGCGTCTTGGGTTCCAAATACAGGAGCTGGAGGATGTATCCTACTTTATGGGCCAGCTTAAAGTCATGTAGGATGTAGCGTACTTTATGGGCCAGCTTCAGTCATGTAGGATGTAGCGTACTTTATGGGCCAGCTTCAGTCATGTAGGATGTATCCTACTTTATGGGCCAGCTTCAGTCATGTAGGATGTATCCTACTTTATGGGCCTGCTTCAGTCATGTATGATGTAGCCTAAGGGCAATTCCACGATTTCCACTGAGGTATCAAATCAAATCAAATCTTATTGGCCACATGCGCCGAATACAGTCATGTAGGATGTATCCTACTTTATTCAGACATTACAGTGAAATGCTTACTTACAGCCCTTAACCAACAGTGCATTTATTTTTAACAAAAAAGTAAAAATAAAACAACAACAAAAACAGTGTTGAGAAAAAAAGAGCAGAAGTACAATAAAATAACAGTAGGGAGGCTATATATACAGGGGGGGTACCGTTGCAGAGTCAATGTGCGGGGGCACCGGCTAGTTAAGGTAGTTGAAGTAATATGTACATGTGGGTAGAGTTAAAGTGAATATGCATAAATAATTAACAGAGTAGCAGCAGCGTAAAAGGATGGGGTGGGGGGGGCAGTGCAAATAGTCCGGGTAGCCATGATTAGCTGTTCAGGAGTCTTATGGCTTGGGGGTAGAAGCTGTTGAGAAGTCTTTTGGACCTAGACTTGGCACTCCGGTACCGCTTGCCGTGCGGTAGCAGAGAGAACAGTCTATGACTAGGG
The DNA here is from genome assembly GCF_020615455.1 of Coregonus clupeaformis. Classification (NCBI taxonomy): domain Eukaryota; kingdom Metazoa; phylum Chordata; class Actinopteri; order Salmoniformes; family Salmonidae; genus Coregonus; species Coregonus clupeaformis. Next base: position 5,451,074 of record NC_059220.1, read on the forward strand.
TGGCTGGAGTCTTTGACAATTTTGAGGGCCTTCCTCTGACACCGCCTAGTATAGAGGTCCTGGATGGCAGGAAGCTTGGCCCCAGTGATGTACTGGGCCGTACGCACTACCCTGTGTAACAGAACGACGGCACAAACAGCTCAAACTGTCGTTCTGTTACCAAACTTTGCATCTGCACTGTTCTTCAAGTACATTTGCATAGAGTTGTATGGTTTGTTTACAAGTGCTACACATAGGATATAAAAATAAAAATTAGCATTGTAATTTCAGAAAATGTCCATAATTTATCTGCAGTAATAGTGGAATGATAGTGTTTCACGGTATTACTTACCTACCAGTGTTGTGATTGCCTGTGATATTACCTATTTATTTCTTCCACCGGAGAGGCATCTGTTGTCAAAATGGGAAAGCTGTTCTGACTTTGTTGCTGAGTTATCTAGTGGAAATCGCTCTGTCATTTCCTGGTTGGAAAAATTCTACACTGTTCGCTCAATTTTAGTTTGTGAGAAAACAAGCACTGAATAGAGTAGGAATTCATTGAACCATCTAAATCGCTGTGAATTATATTTTGTCTAGAATGTCATTGTATGCTGTAGCGTTAATATTTCCCTTCACTGGAACTAAGGGGCCTAGCCCAAACCATGAAAAACAGCCCCAGACAATTATTCCTCCTCCACCAAACTTTACCGTTGGCACTATGCATTGGGGCAGATGTGTTCTTCTGGCATCCGCCAAACCCAGATTTGTCAGTCGGATTGCCAGATGGTGAAGCATGATTCATCACTCCAAAGAACACGTTTCCTCTGCTCCAGAGTCCAATGGCGGCGAGCTTTATACCACTCCAACCGACGCTCTGGCATTGCGCATGGTGATCTTAGGCTTGTGTGCGGCTGCTCTGCCATGGAAACCCATTTCATGAAGCTCCTGATGAACAGTTCTTGTGCTGACATTGCTTCCAGAGGCAGTTTGGAACTTGTTAGTGAGTTTTGCAACCGAGGACAGATTTGTACTCTCTTCAGCACTCAGCAGTCCCGTTCTGTGATCTTGTATGGCCTACCACTTCGCGGCTGAGCCGTTGTTGCTCCTAGAAGTTTCCACTTCACAATAACAGCACTTACAGTTGACCGGGGCAGCTCTAGCAGGGCAGAAATTTGACGAACTGACTTGTTGGAAAGGTGGCATCCTATGACGGTGCCATGTTGAAAGTCACTGAACTCTTCAGTAATGCCATTCTACTGCCAATTTGTGTCTATGGAGATTGCATGGCTGTGTGCTCGATTTTATACACCTGTCAGCAACGGTGTGGCTGAAATAGCCGAATCCACTCATTTGAAGGGTTGTCCACATACTTTTGTGTATATATAGTGTATTTGCTTAACAAGTCACATTATAAATTGCATGGACTCACTCTGTGTGCAATAATAGTGTTTAACATGATTTTTGAATGACTACCTCATCTCTGTACCACACACATACAATTATCTGTAATGTCCCTCAGTCGAGCAGTGAATTTCAAACACAGATTAAACCACAAAGTCCAGGGAGGTTTTCCAATGCCTCACAAAGAAGGGCACCTATTGGTATATGGGTAAAAGAAAAGCAGACATTGAACATAGCTTTGAGCATGACGTTATTAATTCCACTTTGGATGGTGTATCAATACACCCAGTCACTACAAAGATACAGGCGTCCTTCCTAACTCAGTTGCCAAAGAGGAAGGAAATCGCTCAGGGATTTCACCATGAGGCCAATGGTGTCTTCAAAACAGTTACAGAGTTTAATGACTGTAATAGGAGAACTGAGGAGGGATCAACAACATCGTAGTTACTCCACAATACTAACTTAAATGACAGAGTGACAAAAAGGAAGCCTGTACAGAATACAAATATTCCAAAACATGCATCCTGTTTGCAATAAGGCACTAAAGTAAACCTGCAAAAGATGTGGCAAAAAAATCAACTTTATGTCCTGAATACAAAGCCTTATGTTTGGGGGAAATCCAACACGACACATCACTGAGTACCACTCTTCATATTTTCAAGCATGGTGGAGGCTACATCATGTTATGGGTATTGCTTGTCATCGGCAAGGACCAGGGAGTTTTTTTAGGATAAAAAGAAACGTAATAGATCTAAGCACAGGCAAAATCCTGGAGGAAAACCTGGTTCAGTCTGCTTTCCAATAGACACTGGGAGAAAAATTCACCTTTCAGCAGGACAATAATCTAAAACACAAGACCAAATATACACTGGAGTTGCTTACCAAGAAGACAGTGAATGTTCCTGAGGGGGCCTAGTTACAGTTTTGACTTAAATCTGCTTGAAAATCTATGGCAAGACTTGAAAATGGCTTCACTTTGTCATGTTTTCACTTGGTCATTTTGGGCTATTGTGTGTAGATGGTTGAGGATTTATAAAAAATATTTTAATACATTTTGAATTCTGGCTGTAACACAACAAAATGTGGAATAAGTCAAGAGGTATGAATACTTTCTGAAGGCGCTGTATATTATGGACATTTTCTGTAAATTCAATGTAAAAATAAAAATGTATCATATGTGAAGCACCTTTTATCTTTGCAATCATTGTATTTTGTTTGACATCAATTTTCAAGTGAAACATCCGAGTCTCGGCATCATTCCGTTACCTTGGAATTGCCCCTAATCAGCAACATCGTTCAAATCAAATCAAATTTTATTGGCCACATGCGCCGAATACAACAGGTGCAGACATTACAGTGAAATGCTTACTTACAGCCCTTAACCAACAGTGCATTTATTTTTAATAAAAAAAAAGTTAAATAAAACAACAACAAAAAAGTGTTGAGGGGAAAAAAAAGAGCAGAAGTAAAATTAAATAACAGTAGGGAGGCTATATATACAGGGGGGTACCGGTGCAGAGTCAATGTGCGGGGGCACCGGCTAGTTGAGGTAATATGTACATGTGGGTAGAGTTAAAGTGACTATGCATAAATAATTAATAATTGTTGGTAGAGGTCTTAGGCCTATTTTATTTCTTGCTACGCAGACGGACTGAGATTCAATATCTTTTTTTTCCTGAAGGTTTTCATGTGTACTGATGAAGTCGTTAGAACATTCCATAATACTTGATGTACAGTCAATCATTCTACGGTAGTGATGAAACACAGTACCCTGCTTAAAACTGTGGAGGAGGAATCAGATGGGCTTTCTGATGGGTCAGTTAAAGGAGTACCTGCCTCTACATAGTCTGCTATTCAGGGAGAAAATCTTCAAATATTTGGACGCACTTGCTGTCAGAAGAAAAACTTAACTCGGTTCATTTTTCATGAGGTTCGTTTTAGTTTCCCCACTGTGGACTAAGACAATTTCTTTAAAGGATGCATCTGTAACCCTGTAGAAGCCATGTGATAAAGCATCGTGCTGTTACAACCTACCTCTCTTATTCTCTATTGGAACGTGGTGGAAGTAAGATGTATTGGTAGGGAAAGGGAGAGCTACAATTTCCCATTGTCCTGGCAAAGTTATGTGAAGAGCCAAAGACCCTGTGGTGTGCGTTCACATAACAAAGCAACGATACATTTGGAATTTCTCTGAATTGGATTGGAATTGAGCATAACAAACTAAAATCAGGATCACACAGACAGTTGTGTTCACGGGTGTTGGTCATTTGTTATGGATGACTAGGCTGCCCATTTGGATTGTTATGGATGACTAGGCTACCCATTTGGATTGTTATGGATGACTAGGCTACCCATTTGGATTGTTATGGATGACTAGGCTACCCATTTGGATTGTTATGGATGACTAGGCTACCCATTTGGATTGTTATGGATGACTAGGCTACCCATTTGGATTGTTATGGATGACTAGGCTACCCATTTGGATTGTTATGGATGACTAGGCTACCCATTTGGATTGTTATGGATGACTAGGCTACCCATTTGGATTGTTATGGATGACTAGGCTACCCATTTGGATTGTTATGGATGACTAGGCGACCCATTTGGATTGTTATGGATGACTAGGCTACCCATTTGGATTGTTATGGATGACTAGGCGACCCATTTGGATTGTTATGGATGACTAGGCTACCCATTTGGATTGTTATGGATGACTAGGCGACCCATTTGGATTGTTATGGATGACTAGGCTACCCATTTGGATTGTTATGGATGACTAGGCTACCCATTTGGATTGTTATGGATGACTAGGCTACCCATTTGGATTGTTATGGATGACTAGGCTACCCATTTGGATTGTTATGGATGACTAGGCTACCCATTTGGATTGTTATGGATGATTAGGCTACCCATTTGGATTGTTATGGATGACTAGGCTACCCATTTGGATTGTTATGGATGACTAGGCTACCCATTTGGATTGTTATGGATGACTAGGCTACCCATTTGGATTGTTATGGATGACTAGGCTACCCATTTGGATTGTTATGGATGACTAGGCTACCCATTTGGATTGTTATGGATGACTAGGCGACCCATTTGGATTGTTATGGATGACTAGGCGACCCATTTGGATTGTTATGGATGACTAGGCTACCCATTTGGATTGTTATGGATGACTAGGCTACCCATTTGGATTGTTATGGATGACTAGGCGACCCATTTGGATTGTTATGGATGACTAGGCTACCCATTTGGATTGTTATGGATGACTAGGCTACCCATTTGGATTGTTATGGATGACTAGGCTACCCATTTGGATTGTTATGGATGACTAGGCTACCCATTTGGATTGTTATGGATGACTAGGCTACCCATTTGGATTGTTATGGATGACTAGGCTACCCATTTGGATTGTTATGGATGACTAGGCTACCCATTTGGATTGTTATGGATGACTAGGCTACCCATTTGGATTGTTATGGATGACTAGGCTACCCATTTGGATTGTTATGGATGACTAGGCTACCCATTTGGATTGTTATGGATGACTAGGCTACCCATTTGGATTGTTATGGATGACTAGGCTACCCATTTGGATTGTTATGGATGACTAGGCGACCCATTTGGATTGTTATGGATGACTAGGCTACCCATTTGGATTGTTATGGATGACTAGGCGACCCATTTGGATTGTTATGGATGACTAGGCTACCCATTTGGATTGTTATGGATGACTAGGCTACCCATTTGGATTGTTATGGATGACTAGGCTACCCATTTGGATTGTTATGGATGACTAGGCTACCCATTTGGATTGTTATGGATGACTAGGCTACCCATTTGGATTGTTATGGATGACTAGGCTACCCATTTGGATTGTTATGGATGACTAGGCGACCCATTTGGATTGTTATGGATGACTAGGCTACCCATTTGGATTGTTATGGATGACTAGGCGACCCATTTGGATTGTTATGGATGACTAGGCGACCCATTTGGATTGTTATGGATGACTAGGCGACCCATTTGGATTGTTATGGATGACTAGGCGACCCATTTGGATTGTTATGGATGACTAGGCGACCCATTTGGATTGTTATGGATGACTAGGCGACCCATTTGGATTGTTATGGATGACTAGGTGACCCATTTGGATTGTTATGGATGACTAGGCGACCCATTTGGATTGTTATGGATGACTAGGCGACCCATTTGGATTGTTATGGATGACTAGGCGACCCATTTGGATTGTTATGGATGACTAGGCGACCCATTTGGATTGTTATGGATGACTAGGCGACCCATTTGGATTGTTATGGATGACTAGGCTACCCATTTGGATTGTTATGGATGACTAGGCGACCCATTTGGATTGTTATGGATGACTAGGCGACCCATTTGGATTGTTATGGATGACTAGGCGACCCATTTGGATTGTTATGGATGACTAGGCTACCCATTTGGATTGTTATGGATGACTAGGCTACCCATTTGGATTGTTATGGATGACTAGGCTACCCATTTGGATTGTTATGGATGACTAGGCGACCCATTTGGATTGTTATGGATGACTAGGCTACCCATTTGGATTGTTATGGATGACTAGGCTACCCATTTGGATTGTTATGGATGACTAGGCTACCCATTTGGATTGTTATGGATGACTAGGCTACCCATTTGGATTGTTATGGATGACTAGGCTACCCATTTGGATTGTTATGGATGACTAGGCTACCCATTTGGATTGTTATGGATGACTAGGCTACCCATTTGGATTGTTATGGATGACTAGGCTACCCATTTGGATTGTTATGGATGACTAGGCTACCCATTTGGATTGTTATGGATGACTAGGCTACCCATTTGGATTGTTATGGATGACTAGGCTACCCATTTGGATTGTTATGGATGACTAGGCGACCCATTTGGATTGTTATGGATGACTAGGCGACCCATTTGGATTGTTATGGATGACTAGGCGACCCATTTGGATTGTTATGGATGACTAGGCGACCCATTTGGATTGTTATGGATGACTAGGCGACCCATTTGGATTGTTATGGATGACTAGGCTACCCATTTGGATTGTTATGGATGACTAGGCGACCCATTTGGATTGTTATGGATGACTAGGCTACCCATTTGGATTGTTATGGATGACTAGGCGACCCATTTGGATTGTTATGGATGACTAGGCTACCCATTTGGATTGTTATGGATGACTAGGCGACCCATTTGGATTGTTATGGATGACTAGGCGACCCATTTGGATTGTTATGGATGACTAGGCGACCCATTTGGATTGTTATGGATGACTAGGCGACCCATTTGGATTGTTATGGATGACTAGGCGACCCATTTGGATTGTTATGGATGACTAGGCGACCCATTTGGATTGTTATGGATGACTAGGCGACCCATTTGGATTGTTATGGATGACTAGGCGACCCATTTGGATTGTTATGGATGACTAGGCTACCCATTTGGATTGTTATGGATGACTAGGCTACCCATTTGGATTGTTATGGATGACTAGGCTACCCATTTGGATTGTTATGGATGACTAGGCTACCCATTTGGATTGTTATGGATGACTAGGCTACCCATTTGGATTGTTATGGATGACTAGGCTACCCATTTGGATTGTTATGGATGACTAGGCTACCCATTTGGATCCAGTGTGTGATAGTCGAGGCAGCCAGTCTGTCAAGCCCTCGCCTCACAAAGCAATCTCTGGCAGGCCAGGCCCACCCCAGACACAGGCCCACCCCAGACACAGGCCCACCCCAGACACAGGCCCACCCCAGACACAGGCCCACCCCAGACACAGGCCCACCCCAGACACAGGCCAGTCCCACCCCAGACACAGGCCAGTCCCACCCCAGACACAGGCCAGTCCCACCCCAGACACAGGCCAGTCCCACCCCAGACACAGGCCAGTCCCACCCCAGACACAGGCCAGTCCCACCCCAGACACAGGCCAGTCCCACCCCAGACACAGGCCAGGCCCACCCCAGACACAGGCCCACCCCAGACACAGGCCCACCCCAGACACAGGCCCACCCCAGACACAGGCCAGTCCCACCCCAGACACAGGCCAGTCCCACCCCAGACACAGGCCCACCCCAGACACAGGCCCACCCTAGACACAGGCCCACCCCAGACACAGGCCAGTCCCACCCCAGACACAGGCCAGGCCCACCCCAGACACAGGCCCACCCCAGACACAGGCCCACCCCAGACACAGGCCAGTCCCACCCCAGACACAGGCCAGGCCCACCCCAGACACAGGCCCACCCCAGACACAGGCCAGTCCCACCCCAGACCCAGGCCAGTCCCAGACACAGGCCCACCCCAGACACAGGCCCACCCCAGACACAGGCCCACCCCAGACACAGGCCCACCCCAGACACAGGCCAGTCCCACCCCAGACACAGGCCAGTCCCACCCCAGACACAGGCCCACCCCAGACACAGGCCCACCCCAGACACAGCCCCACCACAGACACAGGCCCACCACAGACACAGGCCAGTCCCACCCCAGACACAGGCCAGTCCCACCACAGACACAGTCCCACCACAGACACAGGCCAGTCCCACCCCAGACACAGGCCAGTCCCACCACAGACGCAGGCCAGTCCCACCCCAGACGCAGGCCAGTCCCACCCCAGACACAGGCCAGTCCCACCCCAGACACAGGCCAGTCCCACCACAGACACAGGCCAGTCCCACCACAGACACAGGCCAGTCCCACCACAGACACAGGCCCACCACAGACACCGGCCAGTCCCACCACAGACACAGGCCAGTCCCACCCCAGACGCAGGCCAGTCCCACCACAGACACAGGCCAGTCCCACCACAGACACAGGCCAGTCCCACCACAGACACAGGCCAGTCCCACCCCAGACACAGTCCCACCCCAGACACAGTCCCACCACAGACACAGGCCAGTCCCACCACAGACACAGGCCCACCACAGACACAGGCCAGGCCCACCACAGACACAGGCCAGTCCCACCACAGACGCAGGCCAGTCCCACCCCAGACACAGTCCCACCCCAGACACAGTCCCACCACAGACACAGGCCAGTCCCACCACAGACACAGGCCCACCACAGACACAGGCCAGTCCCACCACAGACACAGGCCAGTCCCACCACAGACACAGGCCAGTCCCACCACAGACACAGGCCAGTCCCACCCCAGACACAGGCCAGTCCCACCACAGACGCAGGCCCACCACAGACACAGGCCAGTCCCACCACAGACGCAGGCAGCCGAGGCAGGGCCACTGGTGGAATGCAGTGCCTGGTGTTCTCCCAGAGAGAGCCATGAACACGCAAGGCTGGCCATTCCCACCCCAGACACAGGCCCACCCCAGACACAGGCCCACCCCAGAAAACTTAGTCCACAGTGTTCGTAAGAGATTGTAGTTTTGGGAACAGAACTGTATTGATGGGCTCCCGAGTGGCGCAGCGGTCTAAGGCACTGCATCTCAGTGCTTGAGGCGTCACTACAGACCCCCCCCTGGTTCGATTCCAGGCTGTATCACAACCGGCCGTGATTGGGAGTCCCATAGGGCGGCGCACAATTGGCCCAGCGTCGTCCAAGTTTGGCCGGTGTAGGTCGTCATTGTAAATAAGAATTTGTTCTTAACTGACTTGCCTAGTTAAATAAATGTAAAATGAATAAATAAAAATCCCACCCCAGGCACAGGCAGGACTGTGGCAGCAAGGCTGCAGAGTGAAATATGATCAGGTCCTTGTATAAACATGCGCCCAGAACAGGAGTGTTCTTTGCTGTACTGACAGCGGAAATACTTCCGATTTGAAAGGTCCTCCCCTAACCACGCCTTTTGGTCTGCTGCAGTGCACAGATGGGTTTTGAGACCCATTTGTAAAACCTGAGTGAGGTGTCAACTAGGAAGTAAAACCCACGGAGCTTGAGTTTGATTGGTTGTTTTGTTACTCAGCTCTTGTCTTGTCTCCTTTTGAGTAACAGTTTTGATATGTGTCATCCAGGGATGGAAATTAAAGATGGCTCGCTAGCCCAAGGCTAGTACTTTTCAGACCAGGCTAGTAGAAAATATGCCCATCTAGCCTGCCAGATAGTGAAATTTGGTATTTTCAAATACCGCATCATAGCACAGATTTTTGGACCCGGGCTAGTAAACGTTGTAATCTGCTAGCCCTTTTGGCCAGTGCCCAAAATCCTTAAATTCTATCCCTGGACTTTCATCTACAGTATCTCTGTCTGTTAATTGTCCTGAGTCTGTAAATAGTAAATTAGTAATCAGTCCCTCCCAGGATTTTGTGACGTTTTATTCTGATAGGCTAGTTGCGGGCTTGATTTTGCTGCGTCCATTCTGACATTTTGCGCCGACGAGGGAAAGTTTGTTGATGTGTTGCTTAAGTGATAGGGTGAAATTGCGAGCCCTCTTTTTGTAGTGCGGCGATCAGACCGTTTAAATGTGGTAATATTGCAATGATTTGACTGGTTTATGCGATAATAGTGCAGTGATTTGGTCAAATGTTTAAGCCCTCGCATAATATGCAGAGAATTATTGATTTTAGCTAAATATGTTCCCATCGCAAAATCCCAGAGGGACTGAGTAATGAAGATAAAACCAACGATATTCCTTTGGCAGCCTGGACTGATTTGTTGTAATCTGCAAACTTAATTTAGAGAGAGATCTGTTCATTGTGAGGCAGTGTGTGGTGGGCTCTGGACAGGACATGGCTCAGATGGTATAGCATGATGCTTGCAATGCCAGGATAGAGAGTTTGATTCCTGGGGCCACCTGTAAATAAGTACGTTATGCACTGCATGACTAAGTCGCTTTCGATAAAAGCGTCTGCTGAATGGCAGATGTTATGTGATGCCCAGACCTGAACTAGGCCTAACTGGTGACTAATGCCACAGTAGGACAATTTCACTAGTCCTAAAATACACTAGCTGATAACGAGGGTATTCATGATATTATGCAAACATCACCAACATTGACTGGCTCCCCGATCCCCAACATTGACTGGCTCCCCGATCCCCAACATTGACTGGCTCCCCGATCCCCAACATTGACTGGCTCCCCGATCCCCAACATTGACTGGCTCCCCGATCCCCAACATTGACTGGCTCCCAGATCCCCAACATTGACTGGCTCCCCGATCCCCAACATTGACTGGCTCCCCGATCCCCAAGCAGTGTTCTGAAATGTTTTATTGTCTCTTTCAGGCTCGAAACATCCAAACGGGAGAGCTTGCCGCTGTTAAGATTATTAAACTGGAACCAGGTGAGTTGGATCTACCTACAATTCTTCTTTCCACTTATGAGTGAAAAGTACTCACTCATTGAGAATTTCTGTTAAGGATCCTAACCAAAGAGGACATTAAGCATATAATGTTGCACCCCAGATTTAAGGGAAAACAATGTTTTCATAAGACTGAGTGTAGGTGAGCGGCAATTTGATAAAAATACTAAATCTAGAATTCTCTGTTAAGACCATTAAGCCCTGATGTGTTGGAAGGGTATGCTATACCATAAGCATGTTGTAAACTGGTCTGAAGAAGCCATGGGATCGTTTCGGGAAGATGGGAGGAAAATAAATCATGTTTGGGGTCTACATTGGGTCTCGGACCGGCGTTTCACTGTGACCCAGATTAGTGGGATTACCTCCCAAAGGGGTTTTGTGCCTCCAGCCTGCCACCCAGATAGACACCAGCTGATTAACTATGCTAGTGTCATTGAAGTAAAGAAGGGTCCCTACTGGGTGATTCCTCCCTAGCCCGGTCCCACATCTGTTAGTGCTGGCTTGCCACCTCCTATGGTGGTCGTTGGTGTGACAGTGACCATAGGAGTTTGCTAGACAGCACAAACCGATGTGGGACCGGGCTAGGCATACTACTGTTGGTGTTGATGACAGGTCTCTCTTTAAGAAGAGTTTGTTTTAGACTCACCTTTTATGATTAAAGGTTAAATGGAAATGATGAGGGATGTGTGTTGTTGGGTGTGTTTGTGTGGCTTTTCTGCATCTTATAACATTTTAAATACATGTTAACTCGGGCTTAGTGGTTCAACTCCATAGTAAGCCTAGGAAAAGTTCCCCCTGTTGCCTGCTCA
>NC_059220.1:5467573-5485073 GCF_020615455.1 Coregonus clupeaformis
GAGCCAGGTCTGAGGGGGACTGGGAGACGAGCTACCAGGAGCGGTGGCGAGAGCCAGGTCTGAGGGGGACTGGGAGACGAGCTACCAGGAGCGGTGGCGAGAGCCAGGTCTGAGGGGGACTGGGAGACGAGCTACCAGGAGCGGTGGCGAGAGCCAGGTCTGAGGGGGACTGGGAGACGAGCTACCAGGAGCGGTGGCGAGAGCCAGGTCTGAGGGGGACTGGGAGACGAGCTACCAGGAGCGGTGGCGAGAGCCAGGTCTGAGGGGGACTGGGAGACGAGCTACCAGGAGCGGTGGCGAGAGCCAGGTCTGAGGGGGACTGGGAGACGAGCTACCAGGAGCGGTGGCGAGAGCCAGGTCTGAGGGGGACTGGGAGACGAGCTACCAGGAGCGGTGGCGAGAGCCAGGTCTGAGGGGGACTGGGAGACGAGGTACCAGGAGCGGTGGCGAGAGCCAGGTCTGAGGGGGACTGAGGGGCATGTCAACCATGGCAACCAACGATGAATGTTTGTGCTGCGCAGAGTGGGACATGTTACTGCCATCGATTGGGGGGGCTTGAAATTGACGTTGAAGAAAGCAGCGCACCCAGAAACCGTGTAACAAACCACAAGGACTTTTCAACGCTCATCAATCCAGGAGTTATAGAGACATACCGGGAAGAAGCGGCCCATAACTGCTGGACCGAATAGACAGCTGTCTATCGCGTAAGGGACATTATTCTAGCTTGTCCCAGCACACAGTAACAAAATAAGACTATAAGCTATTGATAACCTTTTGTTTTATAATTGCGCTCTGAACAAATCAAATTGTTTCTTGTTATTAGATTATTTGTATCTAGCTACTCAGTAATACCAATTTATCTGTCTTAGAGTTTCTGCTAGCTAGTAGCTTCATGACTTCATAAATCTTAGTACAAAAACCAGTGGTGTCTAATGCAGGCCATATGCAACCAAAATCAACTTTATTTCTCATTATTTCAATTCACAAGATGGCCTGAATGCGAAGTGTCACGTCTGGAGGAAACCTGGCACCATCCCTACAGTGAAGCATGGTGGTGGCAGCATCATGCTGTGGGGATGTTTTTCAGCGGCAGGGACTGGGAGACTAGTCAGGATTGAGGGGAAAGATGAACGCCGCAAAGTACAGAGATCCTTGATGAAAACCTGCTCCAGAGCGCTCTGGACCTCAGACTGGGGCGAAGGTTCACCTTCCAACAGGACAACGACCCTAAGCACACAGCCAAGACAACGCAGGAGTGGCTTCAGGACAAGTCTCTGAATGTCCTTGAGTGATCCAGCCAGAGCACCGACTTGAACCCGATCGAACATCTCTGGTGAGTTATTGGTTTCATCAGTCCAGAGAATCTTGTTTCTCATTGTCTGAGAGTCTTTAGGTGCCTTTTGGCAAACTGTGCCTTATACTGAGGAGTGGCTTCTGGACATTCTACCATAAAGACCAGATTGGTGGAGTGCTGCAGAGATGGTTGTCCTTCTGGAAGGTTCTCCCATCTCCACAGAGGAACTCTGGAGCGGTGTCAGTGTGACCATCGCGTTCTTGGTCACCTCCCTGACCAAGGCCCTTCTCCCCAGATTGCTCAGTTTGGCCGGGCGGTCAGCTCTAGGAAGAGTCTTGGTGGTTCCAAACTTCTTCCATTTTAAGAATGATGGAGGCCACTGTGTTCTTGGAGACCTTCAATGCTGCAGAAATGTTTTGGTACCCTTCCCCAGATCTGTGCCTCGACACAATCCTGTCTCGGAGCTCTACGGACAATTCTTTCGACCTCATGGCTTGGTTTTTGCTCTGACATGCACTGTCAACTGTGGGACCTTTATATAGACAGGTGTGTGCCTTTCCAAATCATGTCCAATCAATTGAATTGACCACAGGTGTACTCCAATCAAGTTGTAGAAACATCTGAAGGATGATCAATGGAAACAGGACGCACCTGAGCTCAATTTCGGGTCTCTTACCAAATGATCTGAATACTCCTCTAGATAAGGTATGTCTGTATTTTTTTTTTAAATAAATTTGCTAAAAATTATAACTTTTTCGCTTTGTCATTATGGGGTATTGTGTGAAGATTGATGAGGGAGGAAAAAATAATTTAATCAATTTTAGAATAAGGCTGTAACGTAACAAAAAGTCAAGGGGTCTGAATACTTTCCGAATGCACTGTATGTAATGACATGACAATCGATGAACTGGCAAAGACAATTCATATCACTGCTCATAATGCACCATACGCAGTATAGACAAGGCATTCAAACAATTCACATCAATAAAAGGTCAAATACACAATAAAATATACAGTGCAAAGCAGGGGTTGGAACCTAAATGATTTTCCAATCGTTTTGTTCTGAAACAGAACCATTATTTTTTTCGTTCCGTTCCACTTTTCCGACCTGCAAAATAAAGTTCTGAACGGTAAAAAAAACCCAGTTTATATCATTCCTTTCTGTTCCTTTTTAAACTTCTGAAATCGCTTTTTTTTTTTTTTTTACATTAAACCAATTACTGTGGATAGAGCAGCTTGCTATGATAAATAAATAATACATTATTTGCAATAACATGCAAATTAATTACTTAAAAATCATACAATGTGATTTTCTGGATTTTTGTTTTAGATTCCGTCTCTCACAGTTGAAGTGTACCTATGATTAAAATTACAGACCTCTACATGCTTTGTAATTAGGAAAACCTGCAAAATCGTCAGTGTATCAAATACTTGTTCTCCCCACTGTATATACTGTATTCTAGTCAAGGCCATCCTATTTAACTATTGCTGTACATTATACTATTCTATCCACATATTCTACAGATATACTATATATTCTATCCATATACTGTCCATAATGTCTATACATCCCATCATATAAGTATATATTTATACTGAACAAAAACATAAACGCAACATGTAAAGTGTTGGTCCCATGTTTCATGAGCTGAAATAAAAGATCCCAGAAATTTTCAATACGAACAAAAAGCTTATTTCTCTCAATTTTTTGGCACAAATTTGTTTACATCCCTGTTAGTGAGCATTTCTCCTTTTGCCAAGGTACTCCATCCACCTGACAGGTGTGGCATATCAAGAAGCTGATTAAACAGCATGATCATTACACAGGTGCACCTTGTGCTCGGGACAATAAAAGGCCACTCTAAAATGGGCAGTTTTGTCACACAACACAATGCCTCAGACGTCTCAAGTTTTGAGGGAGCGTGCAATTGGCATGCTGACTGCAGGAATTTCCACCAGAGCTGTTGCCAGATAATTGAATGTTTATTTCTCTACCATAAGCCACCTCCATGTCGTTTTAGAGAATTTGGCAGTAACACCAACCGGCCTCACAACTGCAGACCATGTGTAACCCCGCCAGCCCAGGACCTCCACATCCGGCTTCTTCACCTGCGGGATCGTCTGAGACCAGCCACCCGGACAGTTGATGAAACTGTGGGTTTGCACAACCGAAGGATTTCTGCACCAACTGTCAGAATCCGTCTCGGGGAAGCTCATCTGCGTGCTCGTCGTCCTCACCAGGGTCTTGACCTGACTGCAGTTCGGCGTCGTAACCGACTTCAGTGGGCAAATGCTCACCTTCGATTGGCCACTGGCATGCTGGAGAAGCATGCGCTTCACAGATTAATTTATTTCAATTGACTGATTTCCTTATATGAACTGTAACTCCGAAAATCTTTAAAATTGTTGCATGTTGCGTTTAATATTTTTGTTCAGTGTATATTACGGACTCTGACATTGCTCGTCCTAATATTTCTGTATTTCTTAATTCCATTATTTTTTCTTTTTAGATTTGCGTGTATTGTTTTGTGTTGGATATTACTGCGCTGTTGGAGCTAGGAACATAAGCATTTTGCTACACCCGCAATAACATCTGGCTAAATATGTGCATGCAACAATAACATCTGCTAAATATGTGCATGCAACCAATAAAGTTTGATTTGATTTGGACAGTCATTTTTTATGTTCCTCAATTTCCCCTTTTCTACTACATGGGAACTGTGAGGTATGAACAACATGTACTACTCTGTCTCTATAAATACCTGTGGTCTGTACAGAGGCAGAGCTGGTGTGAACTTGTTCTCTACACATCGAGGCTTCGTCCCAAATAGCACCCTATTCACTGTTGTCTTCATCTCTGAGGGAAGTGCTCATTTTGGGAGGAAGTGGCCTGGCTTTGAGGCTTCCAGCAACACGAGAACATTGTGGGGTTGCCTTTTGAGGCTTCCAGCAACACGAGAACATTGTGCGTCGCTCTTCTTCACTCTTGTTAAGCTCCAGTTCGCTGCAGCTAGCGACTGGAACGAGCTGCAAAAAACACTCAAACTGGACAGTCTCTACGTTTAAAGACTCAATCATGGACACTCTTACTGACACTTGTGGCTGCGTCGCGTGATGTGTTGTTGTCTCTACCTTCTTGCTCTTTGTGCTGTTGTCTGTTCCTAACAATGTTTTGTACCACGTTTGTGCTGCTACCATGTTGTGCTGCTGCCATGTTGTGCTGCTACCATGTTGTTGTCATGTTGTGTTGCTGCCGTATTGTGTTGCTGCCATGCTGCATGCTACCGTGTTGTGTTGCTGTCGGATGTATGTTTTGCCTACATTTGTAGGCAGGAGGCATTTTGCTGGTAGGCCGACATGTAAATGTGCTGCTAATTGACTTGCCTAGCTAAATAAAAGTTCAATAAAAAAAATATTCTCGCTGTAAATCTGTGGTTGCATCTCAAAAGGTACCCTATTCCCTATATAGTGCACTACTTTTGACCAGGGTCCGTCCATAGGAGTGCCATTTGGGACCCAGTCCTTGTTATGCTTTTCTGCGCATCTCAATAACTCATACTGAAAATTGTCCCCATTTTTAAAAAAAATGTTTCTGGTTCCCCGGGCTCTTATTTGCTGCGTCTCTTAAGATGGCAGAGAGTCAACAGCTCATCTCTGCGCTGTAGGAACAATACATTTACAATCAGTCAGTGGTTGTCAAGAAAGGAATAGGCCTATACCATATCTGCTAGCTAGGCCCCTTTCTCTTCTGGGCAATCAGAAAGGCTCTCGTATTGACCTCAGCATTTCACCGCCGCATTTTGGTGCGTTCTCCGTAGTGCTTTCTTTAACTGCTACAGAAAGTAGTAGCCTAATTCTAGCAGTTCCCTTGTGTGTAGAGAAGTGACTGTTTTCTAGCCTCCTCCGTGCAAGTCTGTTTGTGCCATTTGTTCCAACTCATTGTCATGTCAAAGTTTTGCTTGGCAAGGACAGCAATGGAGTGGGCAAGAGCACAAACCTATCTAGGACCAGGCTAGTCCAATACGGAACCGTGAAGACCCTCACGTCTTGAGGATGCAGAAGGAAGAGATTGGTCTGTCTCTGTCTGTCTGGTAGCAGCACAGAGACTAGAGATGTACAGTACAGCTGAAAGGATTTAAAGCTGGTGTTAAATTGAGCTTGGTCACGCCAGGTGATTCTCAGAGAGAGGGCTATTTTTAAAGCTTGTTTGTTTCCCTAGCTAGCTAACGCTGATGGCTCACGGCCACACGCAGCGTTACCTTTCTCTCACAGCTCTGAGAATGAAACTTTTACATTTAAATGGTTTGTATTATTGATGCTAAGGGACACTGATATACACTGCTCAAAAAAATTAAGGGAACACTTAAACAACACAATGTAACTCCAAGTCAATCACACTTCTGTGAAATCAAACTGTCCACTTAGGAAGCAACACTGATTGACAATACATTTCACATGCTGTTGTGCAAATGGAATAGACAACAGGTGGAAATTATAGGCAATTAGCAAGACACCCCCAATAAAGGACTGGTTTTGCAGTTGGTGACCACAGACCACTTCTCAGTTCCTATGCTTCCTGGCTGATGTTTTGGTCACTTTTGAATGCTGGTGGTGCTTTCACTCTAGTGGTAGCATGAGACGGAGTCTACAACCCACACAAGTGGCTCAGGTAGTGCAGCTCATCCAGGATGGCACATCAATGCGAGCTGTGGCAAGAAGGTTTGCTGTGTCTGTCAGCGTAGTGTCCAGAGCATGGAGGCGCTACCAGGAGACAGGCCAGTACATCAGGAGACGTGGAGAAGGCCGTAGGAGGGCAACAACCCAGCAGCAGGACTGCTACCTCCGCCTTTGTGCAAGGAGGAGCAGGAGGAGCACTGCCAGAGCCCTGCAAAATGACCTCCAGCAGGCCACAAATGTGCATGTGTCTGCTCAAACGGTCAGAAACAGACTCCATGAGGGTGGTATGAGGGCCCGATGTCCACAGGTGGGGGTTGTGCTTACAGCCCAACATTGTGCAGGACGTTTGGCATTTGCCAGAGAACACCAAGATTGGCAAATTTGCCACTGGCGCCCTGTGCTCTTCACAGATGAAAGCAGGTTCACACTGAGCACGTGACAGACGTGACAGAGTCTGGAGACGCCGTGGAGAACGTTCTGCTGCCTGCAACATCCTCCAGCATGACCGGTTTGGCGGTGGGTCAGTCATGGTGTGGGGTGGCATTTCTTTGGGGGGCCGCACAGCCCTCCATGTGCTCGCCAGAGGTAGCCTGACTGCCATTAGGTACCGAGATGAGATCCTCAGACCCCTTGTGAGACCATATGCTGGTGCGGTTGGCCCTGGGTTCCTCCTAATGCAAGGCAATGCTAGACCTCATGTGGCTGGAGTGTGTCAGCAGTTCCTGCAAGAGGAAGGCATTGATGCTATGGACTGGCCCGCCCGTTCCCCAGACCTGAATCCAATTGAGCACATCTGGGACATCATGTCTCGCTCCATCCACCAACGCCACGTTGCACCACAGACTGTCCAGGAGTTGGCGTATGCTTTAGTCCAGGTCTGGGAGGAGATCCCTCAGGAGACCATCCGCCACCTCATCAGGAGCATACCCAGGCGTTGTAGGGAGGTCATACAGGCACGTGGAGGCCACACACACTACTGAGCCTCATTTTGACTTGTTTTAAGGACATTACATCAAAGTTGGATCAGCCTGTAGTGTGGTTTTCCACTTTAATTTTGAGGGTGACTCCAAATCCAGACCTCCATGGGTTGATAAATTTGATTTCCATTGATAATTTTTGTGTGATTTTGTTGTCAGCACATTCAACTATGTAAAGAAAAAAGTATTTAATAAGATTATTTCATTCATTCAGATCTAGGATGTGTTATTTTAGTGTTCCCTTTATTTTTTTGAGCTAGTGTTTGGTTATGTGGCCAGGCCAGGACCAGCTGCTTCCTGTTGCTGCGCTCTTGTGCTGTGGGCTGTAGGCTATGTGAGAAGTAGCAGTTGGTCGGTCGGTTTTGGCTCTGTGCGGCCATGTCTGTTGCTACAGACTGTCCTCGGTTCCGCCCCAAATGGTACCCTATTCCCTTGACAGCGCATACTTTTGACCAGGGCCCTGGTCCTAGGTAGGGAATGGGGTGCCTCTACAGACAATCCCTGTCTGCATGCCTGTCTGTCTACTGAAATAGGGTGCCATTTTTAGGGTGCAACTACAGACAATCCCTGTCTGCATGTCTGTCTGTCTACAGAAATAGGGTGCCATTTTTAAGGGTGCCACTACAGACAATCCCTGTCTGACTGTCTACGGAAATAGGGTGCCATTTTTAGGGTGCCACTACAGACAATCCCTGTCTGCATGTCTGTATTGGAGCCCAGAGGTGGGTGTCCTGTCCTCCCCTCCGTAGACTGGGCTGCTGCAGCTCAGACTCTCTCTTTAATCCTGCACGATAGTCGTCCTTATATTTTAATAAATGACCCTTTTTACTTTTTTTGCCAAACATCAGGCCGTATCCATAAAGCGTAGGAGTACTTATCTAGGATCAGTTCTGCCTTTTAGATCATGATCTGGGTTTTTTATGCCAAATGTTGTAATCCTTGGGTGGGCCGCCTAAGCGTTTTTCGGGGTTCCTAAATCCAAACTTTTGTATGTAAAAAGATTAATGGACCTATATATACAGTGGGGAGAACAAGTATTTGATACACTGCCAATTTTGCAGGTTTTCCTACTTACAAAGCATGTAGAGGTCTGTAATTTTTATCATAGGTACACTTCAACTGTGAGAGACGGAATCTAAAACAAAAATCCAGAAAATCACATTGTATGATTTTTAAGTAATTAATTTGCATTTTATTGCATGACATAAGTATTTGATCACCTACCAACCAGTAAGAATTACGGCTCTCACAGACCTGTTAGTTTTTCTTTAAGAAGCCCTCCTGTTCTTCACTCATTACCTGTAT
This sequence comes from Coregonus clupeaformis, assembly GCF_020615455.1. Classification (NCBI taxonomy): domain Eukaryota; kingdom Metazoa; phylum Chordata; class Actinopteri; order Salmoniformes; family Salmonidae; genus Coregonus; species Coregonus clupeaformis. The sequence goes on from NC_059220.1 coordinate 5,475,827, forward strand.
TAACTGCACCTGTTTGAACTCGTTACCTGTATAAAAGACACCTGTCCACACACTCAATCAAACAGACTCCAACCTCTCCACAATGGCCAAGACCAGAGAGCTGTGTAAGGACATCAGGGATAAAATTGTAGACCTGCACAAGGCTGGGATGGGCTACGGACAATAGGCAAGCAGCTTGGTGAGAAGGCAACAACTGTTGGCGCAATTATTAGAAAATGGAAGAAGTTCAAGATGACGGTCAATCACCCTCGGTCTGGGGCTCCATGCAAGATCTCACCTCGTGGGGCATCAATGATCATGAGGAAGGTGAGGGATCAGCCCAGAACTACACGGCAGGACCTGGTCAATAACCTGAAGAGAGCTGGGACCACAGTCTCAAAGAAAACCATTAGTAACACACTACGCCGTCATGGATTAAAATCCTGCAGCGCACGCAAGGTCCCCCTGCTCAAGCCAGCGCATATCCAGGCCCGTCTGAAGTTTGCCAATGACCATCTGGATGATCCAGGGGAGGAATGGGAGAAGGTCATGTGGTCTGATGAGACAAACATTGAGCTTTTTGGTCTAAACTCCACTCGCCGTGTTTGGAGGAAGAAGAAGGATGAGTACAACCCCAAGAACACCATCCCAACCGTGAAGCATGGAGGTGGAAACATCATTCTTTGGGGATGCTTTTCTGCAAAGGGCACAGGACGACTGCACCTTATTGAGGGGAGGATGGATGGGGCCATGTATCGCGAGATCTTGGCCAACAACCTCCTTCCCTCAGTAAGAGCGTTGAAGATGGGTCGTGGCTGGGTCTTCCAGCCGAAACACACAGCCAGGGCAACTAAGGAGTGGCTCCGTAAGAAGAATCTCAAGGTCCTGGAGTGGCCTAGCCAGTCTCCAGACCTGAACCCAATAGAAAATCTTTGGAGGGAGCTGAAAGTCCGTATTTCCCAGCGACAGCCCCGAAACCTGAAGGATCTGGAGAAGGTCTGTATGGAGGAGTGGGCCAAAATCCCTGCTGCAGTGTGTGCAAACCTGGTCAAGACCTACAGGAAATGTATGATCTCTGTAATTGCAAACAAAGGTTTCTGTACCAAATATTAAGTTCTGCTTTTCTGATGTATCAAATACTTATGTCATGCAATAAAATACAAATGAATTACTTAAAATCATACAATGTGATTTTCTGGATTTTGTTTTAGATTCCGTCTCTCACAGTTGAAGTGTACCTATGATAAAAATTACAGACCTCTACATGCTTTGTAAGTAGGAAAACCTGCAAAATCGGCAGTGTATCAAATACTTGTTCTCCCCACTGTATTTTTTTATAATATATTATTTGAGAACTAACAATTACCTAAATAAAAGCTAGACAGTCAGGGAGAATTGAAAATTCAAAAAACAATGAATTTAGCATGATTGATTTTGTTATTATGTTTAAGTAAAATAACACAGCCATTGCAAAATGCATAGAATTGCAGGAATTTAGCTTTAAAATTGCAACATTTTCTCTCAGCTGCATGGCAAACTGTGTAGAATTGCATGGGATTAGCTTTAAAACTGCAAAAAATTCTCAGCCCCATGGTGACATTTCTAGAAGTGCAGGAAATTGGCTTAAAAATGCAAACATTTCTCTACACAGCCAAGATGGGGGCCTCTAAAATGTTCTCAACAATTTAGCCATGCCCGACCACTCCAATTGCCATGCCCCCTGCCACCTCCACCATCTAAGCCCCTTTTTTATCTTGAAAAAACCCTGATGATGATTACAATTACAGTTGAAGTCGGAAGTTTACATACACCTTCGCTAAATACATTTAAACTCAGTTTTTCACAATTCCTGACATTTAATCCTAGTAAAAATTCCCTGTCTTAGGTCAGTTAGGATCACCACTTTATTTTAAGAATGTGAAATGTCAGAATAATAGTAGAGAGTGATTTATTTCAGCTTTTATTTCCTTCATCACATTCCCAGTGGGTCAGAAGTTTACATACACTCAATTAGTATTTGGTAGCATTGCCTTTAATTGGTTTAACTTGGGTCAAACGTTTCAGGTAGCCTTCCACAAGCTTCCCACAATAAGTTGGGTGAATTTTGGCCCATTCCTCCTGACAGAGCTGGTGTAACTGAGTCAGGTTTGTAGGCCTTCTTGCTCGCACACGCTTTTTCAGTTCTGCCCACAAATCTTCTATAGGATTAAGGTCAGGGCTTTGTGATGGCCACTCCAATACCTTGACTTTTGTCCTTAAGCCATTTTTCCACAACTTTGGAAGTATGCTTGGGGTCATTGTCCATTTGGAAGACCCATTTGCGACCAAGCTTTAACTTCCTGACTGATGTCTTGAGATGTTGCTTCAATATATCCACATAATTTTCCTTCCTCATGATGCCATCTATTTTGTGAAGTGCACCAGTCCCTCCTGCAGCAAAGCACCCCCACAGCTTGATGCTGCCACCCCCGTGCTTCACGGTTGGGATGGTGTTCTTCGGCTTGCAAGCGTCCCCCTTTTTCCTCCAAACATAACGATGGTCATTATGGCCAAACAGTTCTATTTTTGTTTCATCAGACCAGAGGACATTTCTACAAAAAGTACGATCTTTGTCCCCATGTGCAGTTGCGAACCGTAGTCTGGCTTTTTTATGTCGGTTTTGGAGCAGTGGCTTCTTCCTTACTGAGCGGCCTTTCAGGTTATGTCGATATAGGACTCGTTTTACTGTGGATATAGATACTTTTGTACCGGTTTCCTCCAGCATCTTCACAAGGTCATTTGCTGTGGTTCTGGGATTGATTTGCACTTTTCGCACCAAAGTACGTTCATCTCTAGGAGACAGAACGCGTCTCCTTCCTGAGCGGTATGACGGCTGCGTGGTCCCATGGTGTTTATACTTGCATACTATTGTTTGTACAGATGAACGTGGTACCTTCAGGCGTTTGGAAATTGCTCAATTGGTAGAGCATGGCGCTTGTAACGCCAGGGTAGTGGGTTCGATCCCCGGGACCACCCATACGTAAAAATGTATGCACACATGACTGTAAGTCGCTTTGGATAAAAGCGTCTGCTAAATGGCTTATTATTATTATTATTATTATTATTATTATTATTATTATTATTATGAACCAGACTTGTGGAGGTCTACAATGTTTTTTCTGAGGTTTTGGCTGATTTCTTTTGATTTTCTCATGATGTCAAGTAAAGAGGCACTGAGTTTTAAGGTAGGCCTTGAAATACATCCACAGGTACATCTCTAATTGACTCAAATTATGTAAATTAGCCTATCAGAAGCTTCTAAAGCCATGACATCATTTTCTGGAATTTTCCAAGCTGTTTAAAGGCACAGTCAACTTAGTGTATGTAAACTTCTGACCCACTGGAATTGTGATACAGTGAATTATAAGTGAAATAATCTGTCTGTCAACAATTGTTGGAAAAATTACTTGTGTCATGCAAGTAGATGTCCTAACCAACTTGCCAAAACTATAGTTTAACAAGAAATGTGTGGAGTGGTTGAAAAATGAGTTTTAATGACTCCAACCTAAGAGTATGTAAACTTCCGACTTCAACTGTATATAGACAGTGGGGACCTGATCCTAGACCAGCACTCCTACTCTGAGACACTTTGTGAGTACGGGCCCAGCTCTTTACCTGTGTATTGTGAGTACGGGCCCAGCTCTTTACCTGTGTATTGTGAGTACGGGCCCAGCTCTTTACCTGTGTTGTGAGTACGGGCCCAGCTCTTTACCTGTGTTGTGAGTACGGGCCCAGCTCTTTACCTGTGTTGTGAGTACGGGCCCAGCTCTTTACCTGTGTTGTGAGTACGGGCCCAGCTCTTTACCTGTGTTGTGAGTACGCGCCCAGCTCTTTACCTGTGTTGTGAGTACGGGCCCAGCTCTTTACCTGTGTTGTGAGTACGCGCCCAGCTCTTTACCTGTGTTGTGAGTACGCGCCCAGCTCTTTACCTGTGTTGTGAGTACGCGCCCAGCTCTTTACCTGTGTTGTGAGTACGCGCCCAGCTCTTTACCTGTGTTGTGAGTACGCGCCCAGCTCTTTACCTGTGTTGTGAGTACGCGCCCAGCTCTTTACCTGTGTTGTGAGTACGGGCCAGCTCTTTACCTGTGTTGTGAGTACGCGCCCAGCTCTTTACCTGTGTTGTGAGTACGCGCCCAGCTCTTTACCTGTGTTGTGAGTACGCGCCCAGCTCTTTACCTGTGTTGTGAGTACGCGCCCAGCTCTTTACCTGTGTTGTGAGTACGCGCCCAGCACTTTACCTGTGTTGTGAGTACGCGCCCAGCTCTTTACCTGTGTATTGTGAATAGGTGCCCAGCTCTTTACCTGTGTGTTGTGAATACGGGCCCAGCTCTTTACCTGTGTTGTGAGTACGGGCCCAGCTCTTTACCTGTGTATTGTGAATACGGGCCCAGCTCTTTACCTGTGTATTGTGAATACGGGCCCAGCTCTTTACCTGTGTGTTGTGAATACGGGCCCAGCTCTTTACCTGTGTATTGTGAATACGGGCCCAGCTCTTTACCTGTGTATTGTGAATACGGGCCCAGCTCTTTACCTGTGTATTGTGAGTACGGGCCCAGCTCTTTACCTGTGTATTGTGAGTACGGGCCCAGCTCTTTACCTGTGTATTGTGAATACGGGCCCAGCTCTTTACCTGTGTATTGTGAGTACGGGCCCAGCTCTTTACCTGTGTATTGTGAATACGGGCCCAGCTCTTTACCTGTGTATTGTGAATACGGGCCCAGCTCTTTACCTGTGTTGTGAATAGGGGCCCAGCTCTTTACCTGTGTGTTGTGAATACGGGCCCAGCTCTTTACCTGTGTTGTGAATACAGGCCCGGCTCTTTACCTGTGTTGTGAATACGGGCCCGGCTCTTTACCTCTGTATTGTGAGTACGCGCCCAGCTCTTTACCTGTGTGTTGTGAATACGGGCCCAGCTCTTTACCTGTGTATTGTGAATACGGGTCCAGCTCTTTACCTGTGTATTGTGAATCCAGCTCTTTACCTGTGTTGTGAATACGGGCCCAGCTCTTTACCTGTGTTGTGAATACGGGCCCGGCTCTTTACCTGAGTTGTGAATACGGGCCCAGCTCTTTACCTGTGTATTGTGAATACGGGCCCAGCTCTTTACCGGTGTGTTGTGAATACGGGCCCAGCTCTTTACCTGTGTTGTGAATACGGGCCCGGCTCTTTACCTGTGTGTTGTGAATACGGGCCCGGCTCTTTACCTGTGTGTTGTGAATACGGGCCCGGCTCTTTACCTGTGTTGTGAATACGGGCCCGGCTCTTTACCTGTGTGTTGTGAATACGGGCCCGGCTCTTTACCTGTATTGTGAATACGGGCCCAGCTCTTTACCTGTGTTGTGAATACGGGCCCAGCTCTTTACCTGTGTATTTTCATTCAGTTGTATAAGTGGACCTGGCGTCTTCTATCCTGAGTGCCAGCCTGTTTGTGCTATAATGCCAACTCCTTGTCACTTGCTTGACAATGAGCAGCAATGGAGTTGGCAAGAGAGCACTAACAGATTTGGGACCAGGCTAGACCTGTCCTCTCCCCAGACAGAATCGAGAATATAACCAAAGCATCACTTCTGCAGTAGTAGAGTGATTGCCTATTAAGGTAAACTAAAATGAACTCTGTACAAGCCCAGCAACTATCTGCCCTTACTTGGATCTTGAGTGTTTTCCAAATGATTATTTTGTCTCATATGTCCGAAGGCAGCAAAACCTTTTCTTGAGAAATGTATTCCCTCTCTTGAGGAATGCCTTCTATAGCTAGTAGCTATGCTCTTTACTGAGCAGCTGTTTCTCACACATTTACATGACATTTACATTTTAGCAGACACTCTTATCCAGAGCGACTTACAGGAGCAATTAGGGATAAGTTCCTTGCTCAAGGGCACATCGACAGATTTTTCACCTAGTTGGCTCGGAGATTCGAACCAGCGACCTTTCGGTTACTGGCCCAACGCTCTTAACCGCTAGGCTACCTGCCTACCGGCTCTCTCACACACACACACACACACACACACACACACACACACACACACACACACACACACACACACACACACACACACACACACACACACACACACACACACACACACACACACACACACACACACACACACACACACACACACACACACACACACACACACGCACGCACACTTACTCACAAGATGATAATTGGTCTGATCTATGGTCAATTCCATGGTAACGGAGTTGTATATTTGGGTATTATTCTACACACTGGCTATTTTTTCGATGAGCTCCCCCCCCCCCCAAAAAAAAACAAGACCAAATTTGTTTGGACTGGACCGAATCAGAGCCAATCATAGAGGTCTATGTTTCCAAGTATGGACATCAAAATACAGCACAGTAGCGGACGATACAGCCCAGAACAGTAGAGGATAGTTCAGGGCCCGGTTGCATAAAACATCTTAAATGTTTCCCTTAAGAAATACGATATGATTGGTTCAGATTTGGTCAGGTCCGGCCTAGGGATTTTAACATTTAAACATTAAAACGTTTAAACGAAGTTGAGATCCTTAAAGTTAAAAAAAAAAATCCATAACCCCAAAATGTATATATACAGTGGGGAAAAAAAGTATTTAGTCAGCCACCAATTGTGCAAGTTCTCCCACTTAAAAAGATGAGAGAGGCCTGTAATTTTCATCATAGGTACACGTCAACAATGACAGACAAATTGAGATTTTTTTTCTCCAGAAAATCACATTGTAGGATTTTTTATGAATTTATTTGCAAATTATGGTGGAAAATAAGTATTTGGTCAATAACAAAAGTTTCTCAATACTTTGTTATATACCCTTTGTTGGCAATGACACAGGTCAAACGTTTTCTGTAAGTCTTCACAAGGTTTTCACACACTGTTGCTGGTATTTTGGCCCATTCCTCCATGCAGATCTCCTCTAGAGCAGTGATGTTTTGGGGCTGTCGCTGAGCAACACGGACTTTCAACTCCTCCAAAGATTTTCTATGGGGTTGAGATCTGGAGACTGGCTAGGCCACTCCAGGACCTTGAAATGCTTCTTACGAAGCCACTCCTTGTTGCCCGGGCGGTGTGTTTGGGATCATTGTCATGCTGAAGACCCAGCCACGTTTCATCTTCAATGCCCTTGCTGATGGAAGGAGGTTTTCCCTCAAAATCTCACGATACATGGCCCCATTCATTCTTTCCTTTACACGGATCAGTCGTCCTGGTCCCTTTGCAGAAAAACAGCCCCAAAGCATGATGTTCCCACCCCCATGCTTCACAGTAGGTATGGTGTTCTTTGGATGCAACTCAGCATTCTTTGTCCTCCAAACACGACGAGTTGAGTTTTTACCAAAAAGTTCTATTTTGGTTTCATCTGACCATATGACATTCTCCCAATCCTCTTCTGGATCATCCAAATGCACTCTAGCAAACTTCAGACGGGCCTGGACATGTACTATTCGCTTAAGCAGGGGGACACGTCTGGCACTGCAGGATTTGAGTCCCTGGCGGCGTAGTGTGTTACTGATAGTAGGCTTTGTTACTTTGGTCCCAGCTCTCTGCAGGTCATTCACTAGGTCCCCCTGTGTGGTTCTGGGATTTTTGCTCACCGTTCTTGTGATCATTTTGACCACACGGGGTGAGATCTTGCGTGGAGCCCCAGATCGAGGGAGATTATCAGTGGTCTTGTATGTCTTCCATTTCCTAATAATTGCTCCCACAGTTGATTTCTTCAAACCAAGCTGCTTACCTATTGCAGATTCAGTCTTCCCAGCCTGGTGCAGGTTTACAATTTTGTTTCTGGTGTCCTTTGACAGCTTTTTGGTCTTGGCCATAGTGGAGTTTGGAGTGTGACTGTTTGAGGTTGTGGACAGGTGTCTTTTATACTGATAACAAGTTCAAACAGGTGCCATTAATACAGGTAACGAGTGGAGGACAGAGGAGCCTCTTAAAGAAGAAGTTACAGGTCTGTGAGAGCCAGAAATCTTACTTGTTTGTAGGTGACCAAATACTTATTTTCCACCATAATTTGCAAATAAATTCATAAAAAATCCTACAATGTGATTTTCTGGATTCTTTTCTCCTCAATTTGTCTGTCATAGTTGACGTGTACCTATGATGAAAATTACAGGCCTCTCTCATCTTTTTAAGTGGGAGAACTTGCACAATTGGTGGCTGACTAAATACTTTTTTTCCCCCACTGTATATATTTTTTCCCCCGACAAAATTAAAATCATGGTGCAGTTATCGCAAAACATATAATCATCCGTGTTACACCCTACCGCCTAGTTCGGCTATAAGGGCCTGGCGAAAGTTGTGTAATTTAAATAAAACCAGAGAGGAAGAGGCTAACTTTAAGCTACTCTGGTGAATTTGTGAGGCATGCAAGACAAGACATTGCGAGATACAGATTATCAAGACACTCTTTCTGCCTGCCCCCTCCCCTTGCGCTGGCTTGCTTTCTCTTGCTCTTCGCTAATGATGCAAATTTGTGTTCAGTCTTCGGCCTGTTGTGTGTAGAATATCATAGCCTATTCATTGATGATATGCCCTGCTTTACTGAGGTTGCAAGACATTGCAATCCAAGAAATTGCGAGATACAGCTTTTTGATTGCTGATAGATGGGCCTAGTGCACAGTTCTGACTGTCTGTCTGGTGGCTGACCTGCCTATACTGATAGATGGGCCTAGTGAACAGTTCTGACTGTCTGTCTGGTGGCTGACCTGCCTATACTGATAGATGGGCCTAGTGCACAGTTCTGACTGTCTGTCTGGTGGCTGACCTGCCTATACTGATAGATGGGCCTAGTGAACAGTTCTGACTGTCTGTCTGGTGGCTGACCTGCCTATACTGATAGATGGGCCTAGTGAACAGTTCTGACTGTCTGTCTGGTGGCTGACCTGCCTATACTGATAGATGGGCCTAGTGAACAGTTCTGTCTGTCTGTCTGGTGGCTGACCTGCCTATACTGATAGATGGGCCTAGTGAACAGTTCTGACTGTCTGTCTGGTGGCTGACCTGCCTATACTGATAGATGGGCCTAGTGAACAGTTCTGACTGTCTGTCTGGTGGCTGACCTGCCTATACTGATAGATGGGCTAGTGAACAGTTTTGACTGTCTGTCTGGTGGCTGACCTGCCTATACTGATAGATGGGCCTAGTGAACAGTTCTGACTGTCTGTCTGGTGGCTGACCTGCCTATACTGATAGATGGGCCTAGTGCACAGTTCTGACTGTCTGTCTGGTGGCTGA